>NW_009215595.1:234-59446 GCF_000690835.1 Fulmarus glacialis
AGCTCTCCCTGCTGAAATCCCTAAAAACCATTTCAGTAGCAGCAGAGAGGAATCTGAGCCAGGTCTGCTGCTGCTACATGGTGCTAAATATTTGTCTCCCCTCTATTTTCTCTCTTTCTCTCTCACACATGTGCATGGATTCGCGGAAACGACTGATTATGTCAACCAGAGGGAAGTTATTTCTGGAAAGGAGATTTTACAGGGTGTGTTTTCAGGGGGGTGTTACACCTGCTCTGTTTGTGATGTTGGAAAGAGTACAGTGCTCGAGGGCTGCAGTGAGAACCTGGAATTCAACTCCAGGTGCAGCAGCAACGGCCAGGCTGGGCAAGGAAGGGCTTCAGTGCTGCTTTGTAAAAAAACCAACAACAAATAATGAAAGAAAATGAGATATTTCAGTACATGCACAACTTTGCTTGGACAAACTTGCAAAAGGCTCTGATCTTCGGCTGGCCCAGAGGTGAAAGATTAAGGTTTGGGTTCAAACTCGGGGTCTCCTGACAGCCCTCAGCTTCAAAGCCAGCTATTTGCATTCCTCATTCTCTCTGCTGGGCTGCCTGGAGGCTCCACCAAACTAGTTGAAAGGGTAAAATCCAGTATTTATTGGTTCTTCCAGAGTTTCTGAAAGGTTTTTTTTGCTTTTGCTCTTAAGGAGAAATAGGCAAGCAGCAGGTAGGCACCTGGGTGCACAAAACTCCCAAACAGACCCGGCAAGGGAACAAAAAACGTCAATAACAAAGATGCTATTTTAGCTTGGTTTGACCAAATTTGAAATTGATGTGGAGGTGAATCTTCACTGTGACTCAGTTTTTAAACACAAAGGGTGCAGGTATTTGATTTAAAATGGATTTCTTTTTTGCTTTAGCACTAACTACAACATGAATACCCTTTCTAAAAGGTTTTTTTTCCCCTTTACACAAACTGAACGGATTTTTCTGTAGATGTTCTGTGATTTTTTCTTATCACTAAAATATCATTTGGAAAAGAATTCCAGTGGCAGAGTACTACTACCCAAAGCTATACAGTTATTTAGAGCAAAATCAGGCCGTTAGGGTTAAAATTTCTGACTGGCAGGAACTGCCTGGGAATTTTAATGATCCTGCAAGATGGATCAGAGCTTTGACGTATGTTATCATCTTCTTCACTACAAGGTCATTAGCCCCAAGGCGGATCATTCGGACTTGGTCTGCTCTTTCCTTCATTGCCTCATTGCTCGCTGTTTCCATAGGTCATTACTGGATTTCCATAGGTCATTTTGGAGGCACAAATGTAAGCAGCATATGTTTTGCTGTGCTTGTGAGACTTGGAGCAATTACAAGCTGCTAAGGTTTAGGACGTGTGTTGTAATTTCTCCAGCAGTCGCCTTATTAATGGGACCAGTAGGCAAGAACTTCACCCCTTTGTGAATGTGCTGATAAAGCTCATTCTCATTAAGTTCTTTTTAGGAAGTTTCTGAGCAAGCTTGAGAAACACAAGAAGTGATGACATCCCCCTGCCATCTCTATCCCTTGCAAATTTTGCTTTTTTATGTAATTCTTCTTTTTGACAGGAGTTTAGCGGAAACTCCCCGTGGAGAGACACAATTTTTGTTTACAGAGAGGCTGATGAAATACTGCTAGGGTGCAGCTAATATCTTTGTATATGTGGGCTGGGATTTTGATTTTTGTCCTTGTTAGCAGGGATTTATTTTGCTTCATCTTAGCAAATAGGTGCAAACATTATGTTTGCATACAAACCGTCATGCTCCTGTGACTAAATTGCTCTGATCAGCAGGCCTGTGGGCAGCTACCCTCAGCTGACTGTGCCCTGCAGGCACGTTATCCCATTGCGCTGTGGTGGCTGGAGGACCCGAAGCAATGTCCTCTTCTGCGCCTAGGAGGGCTCTGTCCTTAGGGACCCTCCAGTGCTTAGCAAGAGGCACAAGAGAAGCTAATGAAATTTTTCATTTAATAGACATAAATCTGTTGGTGGACTTGACTTTAAATTGCAGTAGTGTCATTTTTCATCAGTTGCAGGTGCTTGGATAAGCCACGCTGACACCGTTGGGTGCTGTCTGGCAGCCCTTTTCACCAGTCTTGTACACCTTCCCCGTTACAAGTCTGCAGACACAGCATCGGGCATGGCCAAAAGCATCCCCCATACAGCATGAGCACTGCTGGAAGGGTATCGAGCTGGTGGTCCCATGGGTCACTCTGGCGGCTGCTCTTCCCACCGTGGTACAGAGCCATGCCGAGGAGAGAAACCTTGTAAGAGCTCTCTATCCCAAGGTTGAAATACTATATCAACCAAAACAATTTAAAAATGGTGACTTCAGCGGTGACAAAGAGTCTTTCCTTCATTTTCGCACAGCCCCAGGCCTGAGCCCTCCAGGCAATGCAAGCAGAGATTGCTCAAGATGTGTTTTCCACTCGGATAGTTTCGGTTCAAGTATCAGTTCCCTGTGTCGGCAGGAACGGCACCGCGCGGCTCCGTACCGCAGCCCGAGCGCGGCTGGCTTGTTTCGTGTAGCAAAAGGGGGATCTGATTGCTGCCTGTAAATACATCCGGGGTGTAAAGACTGGGAAGGCAGAAGAGTTATTTAAACTAAGGAATAATGCTGTCACAAGAACAAATGGATATAAAGTGGCCAGGAATAAATTTAAGCATGGAATTAGATGAAAGTTTCCAGCCATCATGGCAGTGATTGTTTGAAATAACCTCTTAGTAAGACTAGTGGGGGCAAACATCTAATTTTTAACAAGCTGAAGCTTGATGAATTTACAAAAATCATCTCATTATATGGTATGACTGTGACAGCAGGAAACTGCCTCAGGGCTCCACAAAGCCCCACTTTGACCTTAATTCTGACCCTTGTGGAAACCAGAAGCAGAGCTGAACTGCTTTGGGTCTTGTTGATACCTGACCACACTGCCTACGTAAAGTGCACCTTTTTCCCCCATCCTGCTGATTTTGCGTCCATCAGGGAACATCAAGAGAAGCAGAAATTGTCCCCATTTCCCAAAAGACCTCACAGGCCGGGTTCCCATGCTTCCTACCTCACCTTTCCCCTCTGGGCAGCAGCTGCAGTGCAGCATTTCCCGCTAGCTGGCAAGTGGGCTTTTCAAGATCATAACCCAAGATCGTAACCCAAGATCAGCAGCTTGGTATCCTGAGGTTGCCTGTGTCTCATTCCCAGGATCTGGGTTTGGCACAAAATTGCACCCAAAGGTAAATGGGAAGGAAGAACAATGTTCTTAAGTGATAATGTTCAGACTGTTTGATATAGAATGTGATACAAAAAAATCTGAAAAGACAGGGTAATGTCCATACCACTGGTAAATATGAGATGATGAAAAGTAGATCTCAGTTCTCCAAACTAATTTTATGAGGTTGCAATTTGCAAGAAGTGTGACACATTTGACTTGGTACCTACATCAGCACGGCATGTAGTAACTAGATCACCCCCATAGTCTGTAAATCATACTAAAATTACCATCTTCTAGCAGGTGTATTGTAGTCAGGATTCTTAAGGAACAGGTTTTGGCCATACGCTGTTTACTTTTAATCTCCTCTCTGGAGAAAAACAAATAATTGCTAATAACATATGCAGATAGTACAAGACTAGAGCACGAACAGCAATAAGGGCAAGCAGCACAGGGCTACTCTGCGCTCTGAATTACTTTTGGTTAACTGAGCACAAGGAAAATGTTTCCACAGAGTTACAGAAACATGGTCTTTATGGCTGTGTCTCTTGGCATGCTGAACGCAACCTCAGACCACAGGCTAATCTAATAAACCGCCGGTGTGAAACTGGCTTCGATGCTGAACATCAGCTCCCACGTGCCGCCGAAGGGGGAAGGTGCCGTTCCTGCAGACACGGAGCCAGCGCTGCCGTGTGCCCAGCCCCGGCAGGGCTGGCAGCGGGGCACTGCGGTCCGGACGGAGGCTGGAAAAAATGAAGTGTCATTAAAGGTTTCAAAAAGAGGCTGTAACAAAATAGTCCTGGCACATGAACTATTTATCATGTACTAGAGAAGGCAGAGAGGTCAGTGTCTGTTTGGGTACAGAAGTCTAATGCACAGATGTGTAGCAAGGGAAAGACCGGGAAGTTTAAAGTGCACAAACTTGCTTTAGAAACACAGCGTTCATTTTTAACAGTGAAAATCGTAAGCCATGACAACAGATTATTATATGCAGTTTTCTAAGTAGAAATTTAAGTAGTAGAAATTTAAGATTGAAGATTGGCTTTCTTTGTAATAACCTCTCTAGTTCAAGAAGAGGTATTGAACACAAAGCAAGAGCGAGTTCAGGGAAGACCTGCAGCCTGGTTTGCTCAGGACATACTGGGTGATGACAAGGGTCTCTGCTGGTTGAGTGACCTGGTCTCCAGGACAGGGATGTCCTCAGCCCTTTTGCTTTCAATCCATTGCTTTGTTGTACTAGCACTGAGGGCACCCAGCCGGCAGCAAGTTCACCATGTTGCCGGGTGCCACACAATTTCAGAGGGGAAGGCAGGCCGCACGCCCGGCAGCGGTGCCGAGGACAAGCGAGGGACGGGGGGTGGCAGCGGGGAGCAGAGGGACACCGCGCGGCACTGAGCTGCCGGGCTGGACCTAGGCTGGACCTAAGCCGATCAGCTCTCAGCGTGTGGCTTTGTAAGTAGCCGGAGTATTTTATTGCAGCTTGGTGGGGTGATGAGGGCAAGAGAGGAGAAAAAACTTCCACTTCTGTCCCTGAAGTATTAGCAGGGGCAGCACAAGTGTATTGGGTTCGGGTCAGCACAAGGGCTCTCAGTGCCCTTGAAATAACCTCCGTTACTTCTCTAAATGCATTTCTTTTGTACCTTTGCTCTTATTTCCCAGTTTCTTCTTCAGAGTGGGCGTGTGATGGCATGTACAGTACATACAGAGGTCTCATCACATGCTGCCATTTAAAGCTAGACTGGACAGAGTAGTTAAAAATAGTGCAGGGGGACAATCTTGTACCAGGGGAAAGGCTCAGACTGGGGAATTCGAGTATAGCACTTACTAGGTCTTCCCCTTTGCTAATGTTGTTAATCTTAGTCAAGAGATAATTTGGTTTTCACTGAAATTTCATTAGCTGCAAACCTGAAAAGGTATTCTGTAAAAATATAGGAGATCGTTAAACTCAATAACAACTAAAAAAAGAGTTTTGTAATTTCTTGGAGGAGCTTTCTTGTAATTTTTTATGAATCTTTGCCAATATTTACAATCGAACTTATGTTCCAACTTCCCTGGCATGATTTATAACTTGGCATCAGTCTTCTCCACAGTAACAGCCTTCTAGTGTAACATTCACAAATACTGTGACTGGGAGTTGTGAAGGATCACGAGCAGGACACAGCGAGCTATAAATATCAGGAGGTACGTGATAGCTCAGACAGGAGATACGGGCTGAGTCAGGAGGTGCAGGGTGAGATTATACACACTGCTGTGCAGGATGCAAGAGCAGAGAAGCCCTCGGGTCTGGGAATTTAAATGCTCCACAACAGCAGGCGTTATCGCCGTAAAAATAGAGTTGCAGACATGGCAAAGGGCCTGGCCGTGCGCTGTTCTGTGCGGCATCAACCAACCTACAAACTAAAAGATGGGACGTTATGATCTGTGCAACCGTCTTGTCCCTCCTTTCCCCTCTCCCTCATCTGAAGAAAACTGTGTGTATTTCTGTATCTGCTGACTTCTACAAGTGGGTGAACGCACGGGCACCCCGTGGCAGCTGGTGGCACACAGAGCTGCTCCAGGCAGCTGATGTGCTGCCCGCAGAGGCTGAGTCCACCCTGGGCAAAAGCATTTGCAATGGCCAGGGCGTAAATCCAGCATGGCAGTGCACTCGGGAATGTGCGGAGGGCAAAGCGGCCGCAGCCACGGCCAGGCTGGTGGGAAGCTGCAGTCAGGGCTCCTTCCCTTCCCGTCACCGTCCGGCCGCTTCCCCATGCCGGTGGCCTGCGCCCATCTTCCACTGATGTTCCCATCACCGAGCCCTGGACTGCTCGGCCTTCTCACCTCTCCTCCAGCAGCTTGCTTCTGTCTGTTGAGGTGCGAGGGTTAAAAAGGAAAACTGGGGAGAAAGGGTAGAGAGCCAGGGCCAGTGCTACGGCCCGGCTGATTGCTTCAGCCAGTGAAAAATGCACACGCGCTTGCAGCTCTGCATAAAGGGGAGCCGGGGCCAGCGGAGGTTTTGGCCCCTTTTACTTAACAGTGACACAGACGCATCCCCAGGCTTTTTCTGTAATACCGTAACGTCACCCTGAGGGGAAGGGAGCGGGAGCTGCTGAGAGCTGCCGGGCTGTTTGCCTTTGGGCTCCCGCGGCACAAACACCCCCGGGCAGGCAGCGCCGCGACGCGGGTACCAGCCACCTCCCACGTCATTTAAAATCCAGACATCAGAAAAAAGAATCCCAAAGGCCAAGAGCTGCAAAAGAGGAAGGGAGACTCCAGCACAGCCTGGAAAATAAAGAGCAGGATTTGCACCATTAATTGAAGCCAGAAAAGCTGTGTGGGGGTGGGAGCTTATGGCAAGACGTGGTAGTCGGGAGCCTCTCCGAAGCTGTGCTCGCTAAGGTACAGCCCCTGCTCTGCCCCGGCGTGGTTTTGGGAAGGCAAAGCATGTCTGCGCTTACTGAAGCAACCACCAGCACTACCGCATACGGTGTACCTCCAGCTTGCGTGGAGGCGGACTTATTTTTTATTGTGGGTGTTTTTTAAAGTTATTGCCAAAGCCTTTCTTTGTATTTGTAAATGCGATAGGCTTTTTATTGAGGTTGGGTTATCCCCAGGGTAGGAAGTCGAGACACTAATTTCTCTTCTCTCAGCTGTCATCTGTGAAGTCTGGGGTAAGGTTCCTCCTCCCACCGCTTCCCTGCTTTTTCTTTCCTAGGGTTCTGTGCTAAATTTAAAAGCTGAACAGTTTTAAGATTATTTTTCTTTTGACACTTCAAAATTCTTCTGCAGAAAGGTTGAAGACTAGGGCAAGGGTGTGGGGTGACCTTGGCTCCCCTCCCCTGCTCGGCATCACACCGGCTCCCTGGCACGATGAAGCGCTGCCGGCATCACGGTGGGCTGTGCGGGCAGCCCGTGTGCGCATCCCCCCTTCCCCGGTCCTCGCTGACCGCACACCAGTCCCACCTGCCAGCCAAGCCCCGCGAAACCCACCGCCAAAGCAGACTGCCTGTCCCAGTACAAACCAGCTCCCACGGGGACTCCTGCCCTCGGGTAAGCTGATGCTGGCATCTGCGCTGCACCCTGTGTCGGAGGAGGCTGGTGCCTTCCTTCACCAAAAAACACTTGGCTTGCCAATAATCAGGACACTGCTGAAGCCTGGTACACAGCTCAAAAAATGCCTCACCAGAGGAAACTGAGACCTTTTGATAAGAGAAAAGGTTCTTGTAATTGTACTGAGTGAAATCAAGATATTTATTTTGTTTCCTATGGAGGAAAGAGGGGATTAGGGTTTTTAAATACCACAGTTTCCTTCAATTTTAGTAAGGTGATCTCTTTCAATATGTCTGTATATTGGAAAAAGAGATTAGAGCCAAGATAAACCCCTTTTTGTTATTTGGCCTAATACAAGATTCAAGATCAGAACTTCTCTTCTGCATCGGTTTGTTTCTGGTAGGGAAGCCAAGGCACTGAAGGGCACCTTGAGCTTGGAAGTGACTGAAATATCAACTCATTTTTGTCTATTTTTAATTGCATGACTTGTGCTTTGGGTAATGAAGGCAATTGATGTATTCTGGTGGGGCAGGATCCCGGTTAAGGCTTTCTTTCTGGTCTGAGATTTACGTTTGCTGTTCATTGCCCTGGTTCACGTCTCCCCAGGCAATGCCTCAACCCCTGGTTCAGTAGCTCCCCGTTTGTGGTATGACCCATATAATTTGGAGGTTTCTGGGAGCTCACTTTCTGCAGCAAAGAGTGGGGATTTTGTACTCCCTGGGCCATCCAGGGAAGCTGGGCTCCGTCCAGTAGCTCCAGGAGCTGCCTGCCCATGCCGCCTGCCCCTGCTCCATCTCTCTATATATCCCAGCAAAGCCTACATAACCAAACCCCTGGCTCAGCCCCGTTACTCTCTTAATCTGTTTATTGTTTATGAAAAATGGAAAGTAACTTGGTTTACAGAAGTTTGCGGCGATGCAGCTGACGGTAGCCCCTCCAGTGCTGCCGGAGGACGGTGCTGGAAGGACGGGTGCCGTTAGGAAATGCAGGAGAGGGGAAGAAGCCACAGGGACAGCCAGTCCTGCTGCAGGTCAACATTTCTTCTTTGTGCAATTATTGTTGGGTTTCACTTCACTGTCTCTCTGATTCAAATGGAAACTTTAAGTAACTTACATTAATTGTTGTCTTTTCCAATTAAACCCTTCTGGTCTTTGACATGCATGACTGTTTCTTATTTCTCTCTGCTTTGCGCAGCCAGTTTGCATAATGAACAGCACGTCCCCAGCATTTTGCAATCGCTGGCCTGGAACAGGAACACGATTTCCACATGGAGCCCTGGGGAGCTCTGACAGCTCTCCCAAGGGATTCAGAAACACCTCCCTCGCTGCAAAGCCTCGGCACCTACTGTCGTTCTCCATCTGCTTCCCTCCTGTCCGGCATCTGCAGCTTTCCTCAAAGTTTCTTTTCCTCTCTCCTGCAAAAGGTAGTGCAAGGGAACAGCAAGGGAGTGCACGACAAAAACAGGAAGGTCATCTGTCTGGTGCGACTCACTCACTAACGATGGGCTAGATTTCCACACATTGGCTTTTTCATCCTTCTAGGTCTCCTGACAGTAAAAGCAAGCAGCTCCTGTTCTGCACGAAGTGATTTGAATGGTAATATTAATTGGTTTGGAGGCCTTGATGAAAAAGCAGGACATTATCTGTTGGGAAGAGCTCTAATCTGATTTCACTCGAGTCCTTACCGATACGGAGGATTGCCTAACTTAATCCCAGCTCTGCTTCCTGAATCAACGATACGATGCTAGGTATTTATTCAGGTTTATACACCTAAAGCGGAAAGCTTCTGCTGAAAAATGAATTCTCTCTCAGGTAATGATATTTAGCCGAGCTTCTCAACAGCAATGTGTCCTGTGTTGGGAACACAGGACAGGCTGAAGAGCTGGTGCTGGGAACGGTGTCAGGACGTGGGCAAAGATGTGTGCAGATTTTCTGCCTTCGGGCTGTAATTAGGAGTCCATTGCCCGTTGCACCGGGAGCTGGGACCCGTTGCCCAGAGAGGAGCACTGCTGGACATAGCACTGTGCTCCCTGCAGCGGGACTGCTTGACATCTCCTCCTGTTATGTGGCAAGACCCAGACCTATTGAAAACATATCCCTTAAATAATTGAATGTAACTTAAACAATTGCATTTAGGTAAATACATACATCCCTCATAATACATACCGACATACTGAGTCTGATTCCAAGTCCTTTGGGACTCTCTCCGTTCATTCCAGAGGGCCAAAACAGGGTTTAAAACTAATTTTGGTACCTGAATAAATTCTATTATGGATATCCACCTACTTCCCTTCTGTTTCAACCGCATGGCTCCCAAATGAGACCTTGCACAGCCATGCTGAATGTATTGGGCTGTTTCCCTCCTCTCCAGAGATTAATATGCTTTATCAGTCAAAGGGTTTTTAGACAATGCATATCAGCATTTGCAAAGAGCTCCATATGCCTTAGGGCTAGAAATGTTATATAAATCTAAGCAATTATCGTTATATTCTATTATTAGTTGTGGCAGTAGACAGCTCAAACTCAGGGCTAATTGTTTAAGTGCATTTTATTTGTAGGTTAACTTCTTTTTTCTTTTTCATTTTTAAATAACTCTCTTCCTTTTTGATTGCTGTAGGAGAATTTATTTAAGCATTATATGCACTGCCTCTTTCTCTGTAAACTCACACTGTGGAAAAGCTTCCCCGTTGCTGTAGTTAAAACTGCTTCTAAAGCCTTTGGTGTACCTGTGGGAGAGAAGAGCCCTGTTATTTGCAAGACGTTTTGGCCAGCTCTTTGATATCTCCAGGAAGATGTCAAGGACTTTCACTACATCTGCTGTGATTTGATTGCCTTTCACCATTTCGCCACTTTTTGGATCCTTAACCGTTGCCTGTATTTCCGATTGCTGGGCGGCTGCTAGTGCCAGCCTGCCTGGTTCGCGTGCTTCATCACATTCAGGTACCTGCTTAGCCTGCTGTGAGCCTGTCTGCAGTGCTCATCCACCTGTGATTTCAGTTCTTAGTTGGCTGTAAGCATCTTTCCATCTTAAATCGCACATTTCAAATCAGTAAATTGGCCATTTTGAGGTTTTTGGTTTTATTTATTTGGCATAGCAAAGATTATAGTTGCTGCTAACATCTGCTGCTCAGTATGCATTCGAATAAATGACCCGACCTGTGAATTGATACAGATGTGGTTTTGTTTTGGTTTTGTCACCAGTAAAGATGCAATATTTCTTTATGTATGCCTTTGGGAGTACATAATGTCTTGCAAATACTACAATCAACTGTTACATACAGGCTATTTCTGCGTTAGCGGATGATTTCCAGTCCTTACTTCTGCATTACTCTTTCTGTTCTTTGGCTATCACAGGCTACTTCAGCATTACTATCATCCATCACAGAAGACAGCATTTTTAAAATTCAGGTGCCTACATTTAGGAGGCTGTTTTGGAACTCACCTTTGTTGTTGTTGCTATGTTTTGCTTTATGGTTGCATCTTTACCAGTGAGATTTATACCTGGCATATGATGACTACATTGATCACAACACTATCAATGGAGAATTTTTCTGGATTCTCCCTTTGATCCTATGTCTTCATTTAATCCTGATTAAGTTATATGATTTCTTTTGCTTAAAGAGCTCATTGAACCACATGTTGCCTTTCTCTTACTGGTGACGAAGTGTAGTCCTCTCCTTTGAGATGTACAAGCTCCTTAATATCTGAAGTCTTTTTCTTACATTGCAGGGATACACCTGCATGTATTTTCTTACTACTGATGTCAAACCATCTGAAATTCTATAGTCTGAAGACTAGTTTCACTATGAACCTTTGTATTTTGCAGATGTTATAATCAGAAGAGTAGTCATACCTTAACATGCAAGATTAGTAACTCCTGGCTGGGGGAACCTGTGACTGACAGGTCAGAGTCCCAAGTCTGTTTTAAATATCCAGAGACAAGCAGATTCCCCACCCTCTGTAGGGAACACTTTGATGATTTCTAATAGCTTTCACTATTAGGTGTTCTTTAAGTTCTGTTTCTTCTTTAAAAATAAGTCTTTCTTTAATTTCTCCTGTTACATCCAGTTAATTCATTTACTGAAAATTCCGCATCTTATACCCAAAGCCTACGTAAGTAGTTAGTACAAAGCAAATTAACCACCCTGTATTTTACAAATTAATATTTGAATTTAAGCTATAAACAGTACTTCAAATTCATAACCTATGAACTTCCCAAGAGGTCACTGAAGCATAGAAAACGTTACTAGCCCACTCCACATCAAGTGTAATTCATTGCACTGCGAGATGCCAGCAGAAGGGAAGACTGGCTGTAGTCCCTGTGCCGCTAGGATGAACTTCTCTAGTAATGGCTGCTGGTTTGGATGAATTTAACTTCTCACGGACCAGAGGCAACCAGGTGAGCAGGAACAGCATAACAGATCCGAGCGTGAAGGGTATTTGAAGGGTATTACGAGGTGCTGATCTACACCAAAAGCCTAGAGCTTTCCTGCGCAACGCTGGGAGGTTGTGCCTGGCAGGAGCCTGCTGCAGGGCTCCAGACCACCAGCAAAGAAGTTTGAGGGTGGACTGATTTGTTTGGATTTGAAGAAATAATATCTTCTGGAAGCTTAAGAGCTCTCTGCTGGTATCCCTGATGTCGATGGTAACCGATAAATCCACAGTGGGACTTAGCTATCACTGTCTGTGGAGAAATGTACATTTTTTTTCTGAAAGATCATTCGGAGGGAGTGATAGCATGTAAACATCTGGTCATAAAAAGGCAAGCGACTTCCTCCATAGATGTCATGTACTTGGATCAAAGTGAGCTTCAGCATTTTCTATGTAAAATGTTTATAAATTAACTCTCAAGCACAGAGGCATTCTGACCCTGGAGGAGAAATGCGCAGGCACTGTCAGATGCAGAGCTGGCTGAAACTGCCTCAATCTCGTACTTCCACTGCAGAAAATGTGGGGATTTTTGAGAGGACAGCTCCAACGGTTTTCCTTTCTTCCTGTGGAAGAAATAGAGTGAGGAGTTAACTAGCAGATAGACTCACTGATATTTTTCTTCTTTTTATTTCATCAGGGGAGGAAGACATGTTAGCTCTAGCAGAAGCTCAGTTTAGCTTTGTGTGCTTCCACATACAGCAGAGTCAGGAACTCCTACCATGGAGTCTTCAGCTGGATTTTCTTTAAATTTAATTCCAGAAAACAGGCACATTACAGGCACAGGTTTTGAAATGAGTTTTGCACAACAGAGCAATCCTAAGGATACAGCTGAGCTGTATTAGTTTTCCTTGCTTGAACAGTACTGTGCTGGGAATGACGAACGTTGCTGTGGTCCATCCTGCATTCTACCTTTTCTCTGATGCTGCTTTCCCTCACAAAAGTCAAAATAACCATCTTGCTTTGTTAAACCTTTCTTGGCAGTGACTAAGCCAGTAGTTTCAAAGTCAATCATGTCCCTTAAGGGATTCTGTCTGACACTTGTTAAGTGTCATTGTCACTAACAGTCTTTGAAGAGATGTTCTTGCAGACTTAACAGAGAGATGTTAATCAGGCTGTTGATTTGTGTTATTCCATAGGCCCATCAAACACAGCACAGCACTTCAGTAACTGAAGAGACAGACGGTACTAAAGAGCATTTAGCTTTATTTATAAAGTGCTATTTATTACCTGGGAAGAATGTCAAGTATAAGCCAGTATTTGTTAGATGTTGTGGCAGCAGCCATCACTGCCCACATCAACCTCCTTAAATAATGACATCGAATGCACCCGCGCGGTGGGAACGCACTCTGAGACTCATGCAGGCAGTCGGACCACCTGCAAATGCTGCTGCCTCTATGAATCCAAGTGCAGCTGGATGCATTTGCTTTCAAGATCATTAACTTTGTTCTAGTCCACAAAGATGCTCTTCCAGGTCAGTTGTTGGTCCTCTTGAAGCTAATAAGAGTTTTGTCAGTGAGTTCATTCAACCCCAGGAGGATTCAGTGCTGCAAAGGATCGCTGACCCATCGGTCACTAACCTGGACATCACCTTGCCTGTACCTGAAAACAGGCAGATACTCGCATGACCCATAGCATCAGGCAGGCATTGGCATGGCTTTTGCAAGGGCAGCAGCCTGCATTTTGTACTCTCCTGGAAGAAGGAGGCAGGCCAAAATAGCTTGGGAAACACCACTGTAAAAGAATAACCCTTTCTGGACTGCTTTCCAAATCATCCAACACAAATGTGTGAATGTTAGACTGAATTTAGCTTACCTTCACATATGCCCACTTGTATGAAGGGAAAAACGAAAAGGTAGTTCACATCCCCTTACATCCCATCATATTTTTTCTCCATTTTTGTGCTTTGCCTTGGTATTACATCACACATCATATAATGTGACATCCTCCTAGGAGCATTATACTGCTCTGCAATCCTTACCTCTCTCAAAATGAAGTATAGCAATTCCTTCAGCCTCTTAGCAGCGCTTTTTCCAGCACTGAAGTGAAGCCACCTCTGGAAAGACACGTAACAGCTGTTTAAGTGCAAACCACAGTAATACACTGGTTTTTTAAGAAGTGAAGGAAACACGATACGGATTTGTTACTTTGGAAGGAACGGAAGGACGCAGCATTGCTACATGAAATGGAGCATAGCCAAACAGGCAAACTTGAGTATTTGTACCAAAGAAAAGAAAAATCAAGAAACGGGTAGTATCTTATGTTAATGTTATGTATGAATAATTTTCTCATTGACTAATCTGTAAGCTGCCTGGTAGTGCACAGAAACAGTAACAGTTTACATTAATGTATTAAAGGCACATATGATTTATTCAGTGAGATTCATGCCCTACGGTGCTTTTTTGACAGGTTTTTATAGCACCATAGTTAGTATTTATTAGCAGCGAAAGCACTTTATAACACTTTGATACAATATTTGAGACAAGAACTGCACAAAGCAACTACTTCGTAGGCAAGAAAGCAATTACAGATGACACTTCAAGAAGTGTTACCAAGAGATCTTCAAAGAGCTCGGTTTCATACCATCGACAACACAGCAGCCGGCAATAGCGCAGTGCTGTCAGCGCAGAGGATGGGAGCATCACCAGCAGGAGCGTCGCATCCACCTCCCCAGCAAGGAGATGCACCTTCTGCAGCGCCTCGGCATCCCTGGAGCTCCCTCGTTAGGCACAGCCCCGTTCAGCTTCTGTGATCATACGGGAGTGAAGACGACAGGATGCAAGAGAGGAGTCCATAAAAAAACAGCTCAGAGAACTTAGGGAAGTGATGCACTTCAGTTACACACCACTTCTTTGTCTGTTTTTGAAAGAATCTTTGTTCTTAATAAGTTTTAAAACAAGCCCATAAAAATCCTTTAAAATAAGCTGTAGGCTAAATTAATTTCCTTAAAAATCTCTTTGCCCTATGCACAGGTTCACATGGGTTTGCCTTGGAAGATTTGGCTGTAAAACTGTGTATGCTTACCTTGGGCTTCCTATTGTCAGCTTAATTAATGGTTGAGCAGTACAGGCCGTCGTGCTCCTCTGGAGCTGTCCTGCCTCGCCTGCGCATCTTGTTTGAAGTCAGGAGGCACACACACAGAGTTTTAAAAGAAAATATTTCAGAGCACTCCGGACTAAACAAAAAGGCTTTGATTTTCAGCAGTGCTTCTCCCTTTGGCTTCCAGTACAGACCTGGGTGCTGAGTGTTTTGGAGGCAATTAGATCCTCAGTCATCTGCAAAATCCATACATGCCTTTAAGTAAAAAAATACATGTATCGGGAAGCAGTAGAGAGGCAGTTGGGCAGAGACTGGTCTTTGGAATATTGCTTAGAAACATCAGACATAGGTTAATTATGCTCTCATGACATAAGGAAAGTCTAATTCAGATGAATTTTTAGGTGCCTGAAATTTGGTTTCTTCACCAATCCAAATTCTCAGCTGTTGTTGCCACAGTTTTTGTCAGACTATGACACAGATAACACAAGCTCAGAGAGCCATCCCTTGTGGTTAAATTAGCCTTACAAAGCTTTCATGCCCAAATAGGATAATCCTCAGCTGTTAATTTTGTTGTCACTGCCATATACTGCAGCCCTTTAAGCCAATTCTGTGGCTTTTAGGGGAGAAAAAACAGGCAGCTCAAGCAATATCCAAGTATTTGGGTGTCAGAAACATGTCTCTTCTCTAGAGACAAGCAGAAGTCCGAGATAGCCGTGAGCCTGCAGGTACCTGGGGGGGGTAGTCCCACCGCCTATGCTAGGACATGCCTCTTGCCCCAGAGAAATCAGGGAAGACAAGCTCCTCCAGAAGGCAATTCAGGGTAGCAAAGTGCCAGAAACTGGGCTCTGTGGGTTGCTCCACCTCTGCAATCAAGTGTGTCACACAGGTGTATTGCGAAGCCTTCCCTCCAACCCCCATTTTAAGTCATCAGAAGGAGAATAACCCCTGATCTAAATATCATGCAACTCCCAGTATGATGCTCTCAAAATACTCGATAGACAGATGCAGAAGTACAAGGGCATTGTTTGGCTGAAAGGAGAGGGCTCTTACTGTCAACAAAAAGCAAGAAAATGCAGAAAACAAGCCAGGTCTGTTAACTGTTTGTGCAAATCTTTTCCTTCTTTCACAATTGGCACCGATGTGTAATTCTTTTCTTCAGCATTCAGTGGAGCTGCTAAGTCACTTGTGTTTTGCACTAGCCTCCACAGCTTGTGAAACTTCCTTCAAAACTGCAAAGTACCTCGTGTTTCGTGACTTCTTCTGTCCTTTTCTGTTTGGCAAATAGTTTCTGCTGCACACACCTCTTTCCATATATGCTGCTTTATTTATCATTGTAGTTTTATTTTTTATAATTGTTGCAGAATAAGGTCTAGATCTGCTACATCTCAGAGGAATAAGGCCTACAGCTGATGCTTACATTTTTTAATAAGTGTGGGATAAAAGACCCACCTTCTCATCTCATGACTTTCTGCTCAGGTTCTTGGAAGTGTGCCTATAATGACCTGAATATATGGGTGGAGATAATCCCCCCAAGGCTGGAAAGGCAAACATAGGTAGTCTTCATTCCACTACAGCTAGACTTCAGCTACCTGCTTCTCTGAATTCCCCAAAACTCCCTTTTTGGGCAGGTGTTGGAGGATCGGAGTCCCCTTTTCTGATCCCCATGAGTTGTTTGTAAGTGAGGGTCTATCAAGGGAAGGGACAGGTCTGCAGAGGATGAGGTTTGTGTGTAACCGAAGCTGAACACAAATCTGGCAGCTCAGCACATCCATGGGTCAGGAGGGCAAAAGGTTCTCTCCTGTCCATGAATGAAGAAATAAAAGGAATATCAAGTAGAAATAAAGAAGTGACCTCTTTATTTGATGTGTGGTCACAGGCTGTGCTGTAGCCTGTTCTGATGTGCCCAGATCAGGAACATGAAAAAAAAAAATCAGAAAATTCAGGGGGAACGAAGCACAAAGTAACTAAGTATTTGAAAGCCTGCCTTACAGTGAGAAATTCATGGATGATCTTTTATTTGGTGCCTAAAGGGGAAGCTGGTCTTTAATCAAAACTTCCAGAAGACAATCAAAGACAATCTTTAGTATATAAAAGGCAGTGAAAAGAGGATCCTGTGATTGAAAGCTGGAACTAGAACATTTGTACCAAAAATAAGGCACAAATTTCTAACAGTGAGGGTAGTTAATTAGAGAAGATTATCAACTGCAGCATAGCTTTTCTTTTACTTATATCTTAAGAAATTAAAGATTCCCCCCCAAGGATACAACTGGTTGAGACATTTAGCAAGGTCCTGTGCTATACATAGGCCATAGGGTGTTTTTTATCCCTAGGGCAGCCCAGGTGAAGAGAACAATGACAAAATCCACAACAGGGACTAAGGTCTGCCTGTAAATCTCCAGGCACCTTGCCAGTGGGGAAAAAAACCAAACAAATCCACCAAATCCAAGGAAATCCCCATTTATGAAAAGGTCTAAGCAGCTCTCGACTTCTTTGCATCAGAACTGCTGCTGTTTATATAGCAAATTTTTCTTCTCCATTTCCACTTTATCAGGCTCTTGTCAGCTGGTCAGGAGAAAAATGCAAGACTAGGAACAGGAGTTACAGCTGTTAAGTGCATTAAGAGGCACTGGTAATTCTCTGTAACACTTCAGAGCATTGGTGAGAGACCAGTAGCACCTTGTTCACAGCCAACAGCAGTATATTTTTAAAGTTAGTACTGGGGGCTGGCTAGCAGCCAGGTATAGTTATAACTTTACTAAAAGTTACATGTAACTGCCATATTCCTGCACTGCAGTCTGACAAAATCAAGGAGCAAAACTATTACTCCCCCGTCTGTACTTAAAAAAGCAGACCGACATTTCCAGCATACTAGAGCTGTCAAAAGGCTCAAGGATCACCAGCCAGGGATCTATGGCAGGTCCGCATTGCCTCCATAAATCAAATTTCTTAGCAGTGAACAGGTCAGTTATCATGGGTAGAAGTTAAGTGAGTAGTTACTCCTCCCTAGACTTTTGTTTCAGAGATACAGGTGGCTTCCTCAAAAGAGGATCCTCAGTCAGACCAAATGGGCTGGTGGTACTCATGAAATTAGCAGGAGGAAGACAGTATGTAGCTACCAAATCCCCTCCTAGAGCAATACTGAAGAGCTTTTGGAAAATGGGCTCAGCAGAGCGTTCCTGCCTGAAATCATATCAGAGAGACAGGAAAAAGATATCCTTGAAAAGCTGAAGGATTCCCAAAATGGTTTATGAAAAAAAGAACCCTACCTGATGTCTCATACAGTTCTAACCCAGTTGCCACCACTACTGTAAAAAAATCAGGTTTCCCCTTTAGTGGGAGATTTGAGGATGTAGCTCTAACTTTGACACTGTTGGAGTATAACTTCTTGGTGTTTAATGTCGGGCTAGCTGGTAAGCTTTTTCCTATTAACTATCTCTGTGTTTTTTCCTTTCTCCCTCTCACTACCTCACTGTGTCTGTCTTTCCTCCTTTCTGCACTAAAAGTGGCTGTTCCTCTGTCTCCAAGCTCCTCCTGCTCTTCTGCGGTAGACCAGCTCCTGTCTAACCATGAACATGCTCTGTAAGTCCTTTCTTTTATTACTGCAGCTCTGTGCGTGTGTCTGTTCAGTATTTATTGTAACACAATTTAAAGCCTCATTTGATGTATAGCTTAAGATTTGTAGGGTAGAGGCAGAACCCCCCCGCTGAATGGGGATGTTTCACCCCAGGACGCTGAGGGTGGCTCCTGGCTGCAGGATGCTGCGGACAGCACGCAGCAGGAACGCTGCCTGTCGGTGATGGTTGTTCTCACTCAAAGGACTGTTACAATAGTGCAGGGTCTCACCAGTAGGTACCACACAAAGGAGTAGAACAAGACACAGAGGACAGTAACAAGCTGGGATTAATTTCACGTTAGAGCTGCACTACAGACCGTGCTCAGGACAGAAGAGCTCTCTGTGGCCCTTGGCTGGACCAAGCCTGACCCATGCATAAAGCATACAGGACTTTTAATAATTCCTAGAGTTTAGATACAGCTATGAGAGGTTCTCATAGGGATGTGGAAAACTCCAGTAACTCCAATACCTGTCTTAAGTCGGTCAAACCTTCTGACAGCTCTGAGGCTTCCTCTTCCCTCAGATGGTGTGTAGGGTTCCGGCTGGGTTCCTGCCACAGTGGGACAAGCGTCATGGGAATGCTCCAGGGCCAGGCACTTCCGGACACGCAGCTCCAATTAGCTCCACATTAAAAAGAAAAAGGGAACAAGTGTGAAATTGGCTTCCTGCTCAAGATGTTTCTGGAAAGAAGGTAGGGAAAAGGAGCAGAGCTCATTTCGCGACCAAGAAAATCCTGGTTGTCACGATGACGATCTCCTTACCTTGAAACTGGGATGACAAGTCACAAGAACTGATACTTGACCAGCCTTTGCATCTTCCATGAGGAGATACACAGAATGCATCTGGCCCTTCAGTGTCACACACCCACAACTGCTCCAGCATCTCAATGTTACCGATTCCTCCGCCTGCTCTCCAGACCGTGCCGTCTGCATCCAGCCGATGAAGCCACAGACCCTGGGGAGATTGCACCTCCCAGTACCACAAAACCTCCAATTATCCCAACAGATTCGTGGCAGGCAGGAGGTTTCTCTCCTTTTTCGCTTCAATGCTTTTGTTTATTCCTCATTAGGACACTCAGACGTTGAAGAGAGGCAGCAGATTTCAACAGTTGCTTTAAGACAGCAGAGTTCAAAGTGGAGAACGCAGTTTCTGTTTCTACCATCTGTAACTTTCCGTAGCCAGGTTCCCTTGGATAGGACATAGCATATGCGGAGTCAGAGCTGTGATCGGGCCACAATCTGCTCCCTGTATCGGTGCTTAACCTGCTTTTGAAGTTTTGCACTGCAGAACTCCCAACCACTGACAGAGAACTGGCACCATCCCTTCAAAGGCTGTAAGAAGTAAAGGACATTCCTCAGCAACAGGGGGTTGCCAAAATGCCTATTTGAAAGCAGCCAGTGGAAGCTGAATAAGTAGACTAACATGAAGTAGGGACCTCAGGCACAGAGAGAGCATCCCTGGCTAAAAATAAAGGGAACGTTGAGCATTTCTCAGAGAGCACATTACAAGAAAAGAATAAAAACCTCAATAACTTCCAGCATCCCCCAGTTCCTGGCCATCACTGAAACCTGAAGGATTAGGAGGAAATTCTGGGGTGTTCAGAGCTGGTTGGACTATCCCCTGTACTTGCAGGTACAAAAGCACCCATGAAGTGGAGCTCCTTAGTGGAGAGATCTTCTCACCCTTTGCAGTGCCCAGGGCGGGGAGAACAGCCTCCCAGCAATGGCTGCCAGCATCACCCCACACCACTTCATCCCCGATGGACTCTGTTCCTGCACCGCAGAGGCTGTAACAAGCAGCTCTGGTTTTCAGCAACACTCAGGTCCTTCCCCAGCCACTGCAGCCATTTACAGCTAGACAGGCAGAGAGGAGGGGGAGCACCGCGTCTCACTTGGGTGAGAGGAAAGACAAAAGGGAAGCGCTTGGAAGAGCTCAGGTACAAACCCCATAACTCCCAACCCACAGAGGTTTCCTCAGCTGAAATAACTGTCAGCAAGAACAGGATTAGCACAGCTGTCACTGCCTCCCAGAGCTATCTTTTATAGTATCTTTCCCTCACCTTTTCAATGCTCTCCAGGATAACCGAGCACTAACAGAACCCCTTTAGTCACCACACCCGCTCCAGCACCCAGAAGTGCTGCTCTCCCACCCTTGCTCTTTTATTTCCCCCTCCCCTCTCTCATTAGCGCTTGGTGCTAATGAGGCTCGTTAGGCTTCCTGCTGCCCTACTCATCTCCCTGCTCTGCAGGGACAGCTGTCTCTGGTAACCCTCTCCTGGCCAGACTGTACACAAGCACCCTGCAGCCACATTTCACCTATGGAAAAGACACTATTCCACAGCGTTGAAGGACACTGTGAACAGGCAGTATCTCAGTTCAGGGAGAGCTCCATTGCCTGCGAGCTCTCTGAGGATTATAATTTTGCAATTTATTCCTTTATCTAAGGCACTCTCCAGGACCAGCTGGCTGTCTTCTTCAACTAATTTTTGCACATCTGTTAATAAGCATGCACAGAGTGCAAGTGCAGCCTCAGGCCATCAGACCCTTTCACCATGTCCTGTCACCTTCTGGAAGGCCCCTGGGCTCCTTCATGGGTGGGACATGAGCTGTGCTGGCCCACAGGGCAACAAGAGCAAGGTGGGGTGAAAGAAGAGCCTCACTCTGCTGGTTGGACTCCTTTCTGGCGGTTTTTTGGAATGAGGTGCACAGGGCAGGTTGTCCTGGTTCTTCTCAGTTGCTGATGTGCTATTTGATATTGCCTTATTTAAGCAGTCATTGGCTTAGGAGATGGCACTCACCTCATCTTCCTTTTCCTAAGCAGGGGCATTAGCCACGGAGGTTAAAAAATCATCCTGCACTGCGTGCGTATTTAAATACTTGCGCAGAATGGAAAAACTCCAACAGAAAACACGAGCAGGAATCAGTACCCAAAAGCAGTTACTAGTCTGGAGGTGGTGGGTTGCTGTAGGATGGGGGAGAAACAAGTTTGACTCTCTCTGGGAAAAAAGAGACCTGAAGGCTGCACTCCAAATCCCTTTCTGCTCCCTACGCTGCTGTCGCACTGCCAGCCTGCCTGAGCCGAGGGATGGGCTGGAAAGCCGAGACCCACTCAGCCCTAGGGCAGGAGGCTCCTGCAGTTTTTGCATGAGGCATTTTTGCATGGGTTCTTCGCGTTTAGGGATCTAAGAGACTTTACTGGGCGCTCATAATTAGATGGGGGTTGAGCACAAAGGTCTAAATTTCAGACGTAGATGTCTAACGTGTCTGTTATTCCTTCAGTTCTTTGTGTCAGGTGTTTGTGAAATGTCCTCATGTGAGTTTTTGTCTGCTTTCCTCCCTCTGGCAATTTCTCCACTGTCATTTCCCATCATATGGCCACATGCTCTTATGCCTACGCAAACATCGCTCGGCATGTCCATCACTTAACTGTAATCCATCTTGGTTGCAGTTCTTCCAAAAAGCTCAACTGAAGAGAGCAAGCAAAAGGTGATCTACAGTCTCCAGCTCTGTGTGCTGCTATCTCTGCTTTATGGTGAAATAATTAACTCTGCCTGGAACAATCCAAGCTAACTGAGGTGCTGCCAAATCCTGTGACCCACTAACACTTGAACGTAATGCCTTTCCACTTGCTCTGCTAGTCACAGAGAGGAAAATCTTGATTCTCCATAGTATCTATGCTAAATAGTTAAAAACCTTACCAGTCTGGTCTGGTAGGATTTTACACTTTCCTGGTCCAAGTGAAAAATATCTCCCTAGAGGTCAGGACGACAGTGAAAGTAGCTCAGTGTCAGAAAGCAACAAGGAGCAAGGACAAAAAAAGCAAATGCCGCTGGCACAAGCCAGTTCATGCTTGTGTATATCAGCACAGTCCATTGCCTCTTACACTGCTCTACCTGACTAGCAGCAGTCGGGGATCTGACCCCATGGCTTGGCAGGCTCCCTTCATCAGGGACTCCTGCTATCCTGCTTGTGAGATGTGCAGAGCTGTATTTCACAATTTGATGTTGATAAGACCAGTCCTTATTTATCACAGTCTTTAAAGTCACCACTATTTAATGAGGGTCTGCAAAAAACCCCATGCAGGCTGCCAAGGCAATCTCTGAACCACATGATTCATTCGGAAGTGAATTTAGCTGTTCCAAAACATGGAATTGTGATGAAGTGAGAAGCCCTGGCAGGCTGCAATGATAGAGTTAGTTAAGAACAGTACTTTGCTTGGGGCTGCCTCCCCTTTTAATGTGGATGCTCCATTTCTTTTGTTAAGGAGGTAGGTGACTCTGCCTCGGTGTCACTGGTGAAAGATCATGAGAGGTTCACTTTGTGAATCAGAGCAGAGAGCTGGAGCATCGGGGCAGAATGAACCTGCAACTACAATATTTTGGTACAAGTAATTGCTATTAAAAAAACCCTTGCTAGCTCCTTTGGCCTGGAAGCTACACTTTATGGGGTCCCCAAATGGAACTCCACAGGGATGGTCAAAGGGAGAAGTTTTCCAACAGATTGATTAAGCCATTGCTGAGCTTTGATGATTACCTACAGAGCCAGAGCAACACACACCCCTGTGTTCCTGGTCCCTTAAACAATTCTTTACAAAGTTTTGACAGCATACGTTTTCTGAAATACTAAAGAATGCAGATCCATAGCCCCCAAAAAATTGTAGTCAAAAAGGAGGATTGACTGTGCTTCTGAACAATGATTTCATAAAACAATACAGCACCTTGCTTAAATATATTCCCTTCATGGGCCAAGTAAATGCAAAGTATTGCCAAGTCTTTAAAATCAAATTGCCACTTAGAAAATCCATGCTCAAACCTATGCAGATGTTTTCTCTGAGATAGTGTTGTCCTTTAGAGCCCTTTATATTATAATGTGAATAGAAAATTGTTTATATTTCTATAAGATAAATGGAATCCCTAAATGCTATTTTAGCCCTTGAATTAACCTCGCTCTAAAAACCTGAGTTACTCGTGATGCCATCCTGAATGGTTAAACTGAAGATAACAAACGCACGTGGTAGGGATGCTCTGTGTAGGCGAGGACGCAGAGCTTAGGGAGGGCGAGCAGCTACTGCTAATGAAACGCATGAGAGGCAGCGGGGTCCTCCAGTCAATCCCCAAGGCTGACGTAGGACGTGCCTCAGAGCTGCGCTGGAGCTGGCCTGTCTGCCCCAGCTGGCCTGAGAGCCAAAGTCAATACCCAGAAGCCTGTTCCAACCAGCGGGCACCTTTGCTTTCTTTCTCGCGGCCGTGGCACAGGCAGCCCTGCCAGAGCGTGGCAGTAGTCTTCTGGCCAACCCCAGGAGCCACTGTCACCCCCACAGGTTATATCAGCTCTGGGCCAATTTAGCATGGGCTAGAGACAGAACTGGGATGACAAAACTCCTTCTTGTTCTTCTGCTTCTCTTTTTGTCCTTGTTTGTGTCCCCCGGTTGATTTTGTCACAGTTGTTATTGATGAGATACTCAGTGAGGCTGTAGAAAAGTTATTTGAGATACTGCTGGGGGTTTTTTGAGGCTTAAAAGCACCGAGAGGAAAGCTGTCAGTGCCTGTCGTAGGAACACAGCTGATTCAAATGCTTCAGACATCAGAAAAAGTATTTTCAACTTGTAACACAAACCCTTTCCCACAATCATCCTTGGCGACTGCAGGTAGGACACCACTGCCAAGGAGAAGGAAAAGCTCCTTTTTGTCTTTCTTCCTACTTTAACAATGCATTAGCGTGATAAGGATATCTCTGGTGGGAGTTACAGCTGTAGTCATACAACAGTTGTCTTGGAAAGATGTTTCAGCAACACAAATGAGGGGCTGCACAATTTTCCAAAGCATAAATCTTCCCGTTCTGAAGACTGCTCTCAAAGAGCAAATGGAAATACCCAGCTTAGAACTGGCTTCCAACTGGAAAGGGCAATAATGATGATCAGTGCTTCATTGCAAGCAGCACACTGGGATTAATTGGAAAGTGGATATCTGGCAATTTGCTCGGTAGGTGCAGCCTGCGCATCGTGCCCTGTGAATGCCACGCGCTTGTTCTCCGGGAGGAATTAGCGTCCAATGTTGTGCAGCATTTACTGACTAGTCCGGGCGGGGAGTGCAGGACGCTGCCACTGCAACATCTTGACTTTAATCGAAAGTGAAGGAAAGAAAATGTGCCAGTTTATGGGGGGAATCAGGAAAGAGAGGAAGGCTTTCCCTTTTTTTCCTGTTAAATCGCAGGGTAAAAGAGGAAACTGGCACATGTGTGTGTGCGTGTGCATGTGTGCTTGTGCCACTATATTCTACTTGCACCACTGCAACAGCCTCCCTAGCATTTGCAGGGAATAGCATGTGGGAGGCCGGTGCTTCCCCCGACTGCCAACTGTAGCGACAGCAGCAGAAGACCGTGCAGCCAGCACCTCCTTGTCTTTTCCTCCAGACAACCACAACGGGAACTTCAAGGGTGCTTTTCTTTAAGATGGCGGGGGTTTCTCAACCGAAATCGCACCTCCGTTCTCATTTATTTCAACTGACGGCCCGGGCGTTGTGCTGTGTTTTAGCAGGACACTTGAGCACGTAGAAGAGCAGGGCATGGGACGGGTCCTGCTGCAGAGTCGCGTCCGGGGGATGAGAGCCGCTGCACCATGGTGCAGATGGCAGCGCCATTTTCAGAGCTATAAACAGTATCATTGTCATAGCTCTTTGAATGGTACTGCCATATGTACCGGAAAACCAGCATTTATGCTTGTAAGGGCTTTGGGCCAGCTGGATTTTCTTCCCATTTGGATGAAGGTGATTCCTGAAGTATGAATGAAAGCTGCATGCTGCTTTGGAGTAATTCCCCCTCAGTACTTGTTTTTGAGTCTCCAAGGATCATCACGTTCTCATCAGCCTCCTAACCCGCAAAGTCCTGCACGTGGAGAGATTGCTGATGCATCTAAACTTCCCTGCTCGGTTCAAGAAGAAGCAGAAAGTTCATGGAAATTGTGATAGCAAACCAGTCAGGCTCTGCATGTTTTTCTTTAGCAAGTATTGTACTTTTATGGTAAAGTGTATTTGACTGAGTGTGTATGTCTGGGTGGGTGGGTGGGTGGGTGGAGGGAAAGCGCTCGTCTTAAACAATCAATCTTCAGGGGTCACATACCTCGCCTGGTTGCCAGTGCAGCTCACATTGCGCTCCCCTCCGTTTGTATTGCTGAAGGAATAACAGCGAAGTGAGAAAAGCGTGTCGGCAAAGGGTGCCACAAGTCAAGCTGTCGAGCAGAGCAGAGCCCAGCGGTGCGGCAGCGCCAGGGCCACGCCGCCCCGGCAGCTCGGGGGCTGCAGTCTGCGCGGGGGAGTCCCCTGCCTTTGCTCGGCTTTGTCCTTGCTGCAGGAGTTTTGCTGTAATGTTCAATTTTTTGCTGCCACAGCTTCTTTTTGGCAAAGAAAAGGGGGAGGCCGGCAGCTCTGGGCTTTGTTGAGAAAAGAAGCTAGTACGGCCCTGTACAGGTAGGCAGGCAGGTGGTAGGGAAGGAAATGTCCTGTTTGCCATGAAGCCATCGCAAACACTGAGACACTTTTCCAGGAGCAGTGGTCCTGCGTTGCACTGGTTCTGCTCTGGGACGAGTTCGTGCTGGTGGACCAGACTTTCCTGGGCAGTTGGTCCCTTTTGAGAGATGGCTCAGCCCACAGCACAGGATAGCTGGGGATGCAGAGAGGGGCCGGTTCAGAGGGAGTAAATGTTTATGGAACAAGAGCGAAACTGTGAACTGTCCTGGGCTGTGGCCAAGCCTTTCAGCTGACAAATGCCAGATATCTCTGTTTAGCATTAGTCTGATTCCTGTTTCAGAAGAGCCTACAGAGATCTGGGAGCCACAGAACCAGGCAATGTGTTTCTGATTCTGTGCATAGAATATCAGCAATAGATTACCATGACTAACGAGTCCAGGCATTTGTGACAAACATGCAGTTTACTTGGCCACCCGTTTAGAGACATATTCTAAGAACTAATTAATTCTTTCAGTTTCTGGATTAAACTATTGTGCAAAACATCCCATCAAACAGAGAACATTATATGGTATGTTACTGTAATTAAATAAAGAGATAACTGAGCTCGAGAGATGCCCGCAACACTTAATTAAGATTAATTAAGCAACATGATTTACAGCTGGAGAGGATGAAACTGAGCAATTCAAAACTGGCTAGACAAAGCGGCTGTGACGTGCTGAATTCATGAAGGCACATACCAGCAACCTGTTGTTCAGTAACACTGCTATGGCAGCCTCACCAAACCAAGTTTATTTAATGAGGTTGTGTTTAGCCCCTGGAACCCACCCATTTTTTTGGCCAAACACAGGCATGCCTGTTAAACAGCTAGGAGTTAAGACCTTGGTGGCTGGAGGCTTAACTCCAGCGCAGCTAAAGCACTGCCAGAATATACAAAAGATTTCCTTTACAAGCCCTCTCTGAGACGGCAGCTAGATTAGTGTGTTCTTAATTTCTCTGATCTTTTACTCTGATAGCAACACAGTTTATCTGTGTAACAGAATTATCACACTCCAGGCACGCCAGCTGTATGAAATGGTTGGGAGAAATTAGCATTTCTTAGCGTATACAGAATGAAAGGATAATTCCAGTAATCGGTGTCATCAGTTCTTACTTCAGGAGAGAAATCCTAAGTTGTCTCTCCCCATAAATAGATAGCAAGAAGCTTAGTTGTTCTGGGTCAAATTAAAAAAAAAAAAAAAGTAAAAGTAAGCTAGAGGGTTTTTTTGTACAAAACTGGGGAATCCCTGCCTAGAAATCCCCATTTGACCTATTACAGTGTCACACCTTTTGTGCCCCAGCTGTGATGTTCTCTTGCGATACACATGCTCAGGGCATGCCCGTGTCCCAGGCAGAAATCTGCAGCTATTCTTGGGTCTCCTGATAGATTGTTTTTTCTCAGCTTCTGCTTTTGCAAACCTAATGCCTATATAATAGATGATCTCAATAGATAGCCTCTCTCCATATTTTATTTCTCAGCCATGACAGCCTCATTTTTTTAAAATAGCTGTTTTGTTAAGCCATGCATCCTCCTAAATAGTCTGAGGTCTCAGTACTGCAGTGTCCTGGTTTTGTGTCCTCATGGCGTGTTCACAGCCAGTTTGGGAATTCCTACCAGAGTTAAGAGGCAGTATATTACCAAGTTTTGTAGCTGAAACCATGTTTTTCAGGCTGTTGTTAATCACTGTGAGATCTTGCTTAGTGCTTTTCAATCACTCAAGAGCTGTAAAGCTCAGCAAGAAAAACACTCTTTGCACCAATATAGTCAGCTGAAATTACTTCCATGTTGATAACTGAATTGCTTTTTTGGATGGTGTATGAGGTGACAAGTCTATCTGGAGCCACCAGATCTGTGGTCCTGTTTGAAAGTAATTTCCTGACTGCATTAGAACACAGGGACGGTACAATCGCCATCTCCGCTTGCTAAATAAGGCTTATTTTTCAGGTAACCCATCCTAGACTCCTCTGATACACTGTTAGGGAAAACACTGAGAGATTTGGCTGCAAGCTCAGTGCGGAGGTCATGATGTGTAAACCTGTCCGATGGGTCTGCAATACTAAGTGGTCTGGGGGTGAAGTAAGGAGGCGAGCTGGTTGTTCCATGAATGACCTTTGTGATGGAAAAAATTGCTTGTCATTTTAGGGTGTCTGATCCTAAAAATCTTGTGTTTCCCTGACATAATTGGTGACTGTGCACTGAAAACTGTGAGGTTTGTGACGATCTGTCTCCTTCTAATCCTTCCCATGACCATGCAGGTAATTGCTGAGGCATCCTGGCTGCTCCATGGCTTCCAGAGAAAGCGAGAAAGTCGAGGTTGGCTGCTTTGACAAGGTGGCAGGAGAAGCTGCCACCTTGGGCCAGTATCTTCAGCATCCCACGTCCTTCAGTATTCTGGCTTTCCATGTTGGTGAATTGTAAGGGCGAGACAGCAGTGAGCTCCTGAGGCTCTTTTACTTGTTGTTTTACCCTTACTTTACCATGGGGTACTCAGCCCGGAGGTTTTAAGCCAGCTTACCTATCTGCGAGCTTAAGAGTCAACAAGACATAATGTCATGAAAATAGGTGTACCGAACTCTGTGACAGGTATATTCAGCTCTTGTCATGCTGTCTCTCAACAACTTCCAAGCCCAAAGGTCCCTTCTCTCTTGTCAGTTTAATTGCATTTGTTTATTTTTGTTTAAAGAATACTAGAACGTAGAGAGGGATAGGCTAGGTCCTTCTTCAGATCAGCATTAGCGTGCATAACTCTCTGCTCTGTATTTTGTTAGTGCCTCCCAAACAGTACATGTTCCTTTATTTTCTTGCTCCGCAGAGTAATAATTAGTTTTTATTTTCTCTTTGTTAATCCTATGTTCAAATCTAACCAAAATATTTCCTTCCCCTTCTCTCAGACTGTAACCACTTGTAGTCTCATGTCTCCCTTTCACCTTTCACAAGGTGAAAAGAATAGAATAGAAAAGAATAGAGTAGAAGAGAAGAGAAGAGAAGAGAAGAGAACAGAATAGCGTAGCATAACATAGAATAGAATAGAATATTTTCCCTGCCATCTGAAAATATAATATCCTATTCTATTCTATTATTTTAGCGTGAGCAGCAGGAGTAGAAACTCAGAGCTCCCAGGGTCACACCTAGCTTCGAAACAGGGACATTTAACCGGGAGCTCAGTGGTGATATTCTCAATATCACAGGGGATGTTTGGAAACTTTTAATTTCATTGCTATGTATGGTTGAAATCATACTTCTTGAATGTGCTCATTAGCCAAGGGTGTGACAATGTCCTCCCCAGATAATACTGTTCTCAGATATTAGTTATAAGATAGCACAGCTCTGGATGGAAACCAGTGCCGCGATTTAGACACCTAAAGGTAAATATTTGGATTTGCTCACTTATAAATAACAAGTGATTACTAGCACAAGTGAAGGGCTTAGAGGCGCAGTGTGTGAAAACCATGTGCTTTGGCCAAATCAGAGATCTTTGCTCTAGAATAAGTAATTTCACTTTTAAAAATAATTAGTACTGTCAGACTGTTCTAAGAAGTGCAAGCAAAGGTTTTAGGATGAGCATTGATAAAATAATAAAGAACAAATGTCTGCGAAGTCCAGCACACCTCTTATTATTTCTCTTGTTAAGAGCTAATACACCTTCACATTTTTATAGAAACAGAGATGAGTTTACATAAAAAGAGGGCAAAACCTTGTTGTATTTTATACATGTAGCAAGTATCATGCTAATCATGCAGGTGTGTGATCTTTTGCTAAATTATTGGGCAAAGTTCATTTTAGATTGCCTCAATGTAACACAAAGAATTGTAGGTACAAAACTGGGTTTATTTCATGAGAGGAAGGACCGGTGATTGCTGTAGTTGAGCCAAAACTTAAGTCAATTACATTTGAAACTCGCTGGCTAAAATGCAATTTTCTGTTCCATTTGCTACATGTATCATTGCTTTGCTTTTCCTCGAGAAGGGGAACAAACATAAATCTGAGCAACATTTATTTACCAAAGCAGAGGCTAAGGCAGAGATTTATAGACTATGTCGACTCCTCTGAAGGAGAAAATACAGAGGCCCAGGAGCAACCAATGATGGGGATATCACAACCTTCAGAAGTTTGAGCTTACTTGTTTGCTTCTGCACTTTAAATTTGAAAGCAATATATAAAGCAATGGACAGGTAGGGTCTGCCAGTTTTGTGAGCCCTGAAAGATACTCATATCTGCAGACAGACTAAAAGAAATCACAAAATAGCAAAAGCAGCCTAGTGTTAGGAGCAGGTATATGCAAATAAAGTATTTACACACACAGGTACAAACACGAGGACACACAGACAGAGGGTGATATCCTACCAGTTTATGCCAAGGCTCAAAAAAGCTGCAGTACGGTGGGTTCAGTGATGCATCTGAATTACTGTACAGCATAGGACTGTGGTGCTCTGGACATCAGGTCCGTAGGTTGAAGGGCTGGGGCCACCAGTGAGAGATTCGTTATGTGAGAGGGGAAAGAAATCGCCTCTGTGGTTAGCCTGGCTTAGGAAAAACAGCTCTGCCTGAAGGAATCAACCTTTAAGGCAGCACGTGCAGATATTCTCGCTGCGGCAGCAAACCACAAAAAGGCACAATCTCATCTCTCAAAAAAAGTTTAAGTCCGTATCTGAATGTTCCCAGCATGTTTTCCTAGCTGTGTTTGACTGCCAGAGCAGCATTTTCTCTCTAAATATCCTCCTTCAGTCTGGGAATCCTTCCGGCAGCAACAGCCTCTGAGATGCCCTTAGTTACAAAGATGGGGCAGAGCTCAGCCAGGTAAGCGGATGCCTTCAGGAAAAATGCTTCAAGGACATGGTCAAGGTCCCACCCTGTAAAGCAAACCTGACCAATACAACCTCGTTGGCTCAGGCTTAAGGACCTAAACCAGCATAAACTGAGGAAAAACACAGATGGGGTTTTGCTTACTTTATATCTGCTTTTGGTTTTACATTTTAAACATTCTTTGTTTAAATAAGGTACTGATATTTCTTGTGCTGGATAGACCATAAAGAAATTCCTTAAGTAAGCTAATAGCAATTCTCATGTAGACCGAAGTTTCACTTGTGGATTGAAGGGAGATTTTGCACCTGAGGCTTACTGGGACATGCCCTCTTCTTCCCAGGCACTGCTTGGGTTCCTGTGCTTTCTGAGCTACTTGTGCTGCGGCGAATGGTTGTACCTGTGCTAAGAAGTGATGAGACTTTGAAAAAGCTGATCTTGCGGAACAGAATTTGCCACAAGATTTGGTGACTTTGGGCTTATCTGTGCCAGCTGAAGCAAATCAGTCTCTTGATTCCGAATCTGTATGATATTTAAAACATACAGTGACTATTGCCTCAGCACAAATGTCAAGTATATTTATGATCTGTCTTGACAGTTAGTGTTCAGATTTAGGTACCACATACTGTTGTGGTTGTTCTCTGTTGTTCTCTCAGGTATAGCTATGATACGTGACTGGAATGCTAATGGAAATATATATTCCACAGACCCATTCCAACAAACTCCAGAGCTTCACATATGCTTAAAGGACTCAAACTTGGCTGAGTCAGTCCAAAGACTCAATATTCATGAAATATTTTTGGATTGTTTTCTGCCAGCATTTCACTTTACGTCAAGTAGAATAAATGACTAGTTTCACCTGAAGCTTAATTTCCCCACCTTGTATTTCTGCAAGGAAACTGAAAACTTAATTGTGTCAGCAGGGGAAGGAATATGACTTTATCAGTGATTACTGTGTGCGTTTCTCCCAGCTGATTGCCAGATATTTTGATTGCACTAGTTGCCTCCTTCTATGATTTAAATCAATACATTGATCAATACAGCTCTTAAGTGTCATGTTCCAGTCTACAAGGCATTTGTGTAACAGAGGATCTCAAAAGGGTTTGCCTCGGGCTCTCCTTACTTTATGAAACCCACCAGAGAATAAATATCTGCTTTGATTATGCTCCCTAGTTTCTTGTATTCCCCTCACTTTCCCAAAAATTAGAAACTCTTTGCAGCTATGCTCTTTCCTCTTCAGATTTTTGCCTCTCCTGACATTTGGAGAAGTGTCCTTGGACATGGTGTATTCAAATGTTCAGACTGAGCTTGACATTTTTCTTTTGGACATCTTCAGAAGAGATGAGGTTCTGCTTGTTATGATGCTCAGATGAGAAATTTTTTTCCGTAGGTCCTTCTTGCACACAGAAGTTCAGAGGGTCCCTGAGTCTGGAGGGCAGCAGTAGCTGGCATCACTCGTACGAGATCCTCACTAGCAGATGTCCAGGAACTACTCCTGTTGAGATTGGAAAGGCTGAAGTCAGATAACAGGCTATCAACACAGGATGTTTGGGGATATAGCTAACAGAAAACGGGGACTTAGCAACCTCTGATTCATATTGAAATGAAGAAGCTGTCAAAGGCACCTCCTGTCCTCCCCAGCGCACTCCTGAAGACGATCTAACCTAGCTGTGAAATAGCTCTTGGCAGGGAAGGCGGATGAGCAAACGAAGCATCATCCTTCCTGAAGAACAACAGGGGAATGAAAACACAGCCACCAAGCAATATGTACTTATTGGCTCATTTTGGTATTGGTTTTAACCAAGCTAAAAATGAGGAGCAACTGTCTATGAAAGTGATGCAGGGAATTAATGTTTGCAAGTGGGGCGTATATAGGACAGAGTAGGGTGGGGAGCATCTGTAGGATGAGGAGGGTCTGCTACTGCCCTTAGTGCACTGAGGGATAATGCGGTGTGCGTTTATCAAACCAAGGCTGTACGGAGGAGAATATGGAGATTTTACTCAAATTAAGCACCCACTTCCAATGTCACCATCTATGGTATGACATTTAATCCTAATAAAATGCTTACAAAATAAGACTAGTTATGAGCACAGCTCAAAAGTTTGCCATGTTAATATTTTTATAATATGACGTGTAAAGTTTTACGAATTCATACCCAGTGAACCGTAAGAAAGAAGCAGGCTAAGGTCAGGAGTGTGCTAGTTAATGCATATCATAGAAATATTAATTGAAAAATCTTGAGGAAGAAAGAAAGAGGAGTGGCAACTCCCATTCAGCACAACATGGTGAAACATGGTGTTTGCTATCTGACCTGTCCTTCCCCGGGGCAGGATGGATAGCTGGGAAAAGGCAGCAGCTACTGTAGCCAAAGAAACTTTATCTTAAGTTGGTAAGACTTACTACAACTTAACCTAAAACAAAGTATATACGAGTTGAGATGTTAAAGATGTTTATTATTAATTCTGATCTTAATACTGGGTTTTGTTATTTAATTTTTGTGTTATTGTTCCATTACCAGAAACTATAATTTTCAGATCTTATCATTAGGTGTCTTAAGGTATGTACAGCTTCACAACACCACTTTCAGGATGTCCAGAAGTTACCAGGATACAAAACCATAGACGTTGCATGGGCATGTATGTGAACGGGCCCTACAAAAGGCAGGAAAGGATGATACGTACCCTGGTGACCAGAAAACTTACCGGCAGGCTGTAGAGTAGGAGGGAACATGCGTGAGCCCCAGATGCTGTGAGGGAGTTTGTGATAGTTTGCTATTCAGAAAGGAACTTAAACTAGTGACTGACATTAACAATGTGCATATGCTAGACTTTTGTTATAAAACACATAATTCTCTATAGAAAGTCTTGTTTTGACACAAAAAAGTTCTGCTATTGCACACACTAAGTAGACACATGAAATGATGAAGAATCTTTTGCCAGAAGATTTCAACAAACGGCAATTGCCATTTTTCCCTGGATACTTCACTGCAGAAAAGTCACCCATTTCCCAGATAGCTGCAGTTCTAACACTGTGGCACATGTTTGAATCCTGACAAAAAAAAGTCAGTCTTGGGGCTCATAGCTGCTGGTCTGCAATACATTTGGAAATCGTGGTGTCTCCATTGCACAAGGAAACAGCTCCAACTGTTTTTTTCATTATTTCATTCCACAGCTTTGACAAATGGTTTGTGTTTTTTCCCTAGCAGATGAAAGATCTAATTATGCCAGTTGCGAGATCTCCATTTATAAAAAAACATTCATTATCTTCCATTTGAATATTCTTAATTGATCCTGCTTGTACGTCAGTAATTGAAACACCTTACTTAAAAAACAGAAGCCTATTATGAGCTATCCTATCTGTGGGTAGTTATAAACTGCTCTTAACATGATGCTATGTATTTCTAACATAAGTGAGCACGTCCAAGTACTCTCCTAATTATCAGATTTGGGCCTTTTATGAATGTTGCATTAACTATGGTGCAAAAATGAACTGTAGGCCAAAATCTGCAGGTAATTAGAGCATATAAGGTACTGCCAAACTTAACATTAATGAGAGAGAAACGGAAATACAGAGTTAATGTGAGAAAAAGGGGGAAGTGCCTGTCTTCTGCAGCACGGCATTGAGTGGCCTCACTCATTTGCTTACTTGTTTACCCTGGTGTTTATAATTAGCAAATGGATTTAGATCACTGAAAACAAATAGCCCCTTCGTTGATCTTAAAGTTAGCTTAGTTTCTGTCCTTTGGTGCCCAAGTTCCTGTTTCTTATGTGGAAACATGAACTATTATAACATTAATTAAGTTGCAAATCTGTGATGGAAGAAGTCAACATCTCTGGACTGACTCCATTATCTTGGTTGCTGTGTGGATCCCATGTTTTTCATCACCAGTCATTGTCACATTGATAATATCATAATATCCAAAGTCCAAGGCCTTTTGCTAAAGTTGAGCAGAATGTCCTGCAGTGGAAAATAGGGAAACTTATAAACATCATCCAGGTCAAGCAGCTGAAAGACGGAAGCATAAGGAGGCTGGGAAAAGAGAAAACTCCCAGCTGGGAGATAGGACAAGCATAATTAAGATGACTGTCAGCAAAGCCAGTCAATGATGACATCTATTAGCACATGAAGTAGTCTCTTGGGAGAACCACTGTAGAAACACCCTTTGGATAACCAAAATTAAGCCGGATAAAGTAATGGCAAGTGGTACAGCCCTGTATCAGCAGAGAGATGGCATGGGGTAGCTGATAATCTCTGTCATATCTCTAATGCCTCCACTGGACTTGTTAGAACGAGGGAAAAGTACCTTTCAGCCCAGGTGCCTGGGGACCTTCCTGGTGATGCCTTCTTCATCCCCTGGTTCACTCTGACATGACATTGTCTCAGCAGCTCTAAACAAAAAGCAAAGCAGGCTTATTTTTAAACTATTGCACCATATGCTGGTATTTTGCAGTAGTCAAGTTCAGCAATCAAGGTGAGGGGGTCTTCAACCCCTCCAGTGGGGCCAGGAGGGGCATTACCTAGCATCATCTTTCTGTTTAAGATCCACAGCGCTGCTCAGCACCCGGAGCTGTGGGGGAGAGAGCTGGGGCTGCCAGCGCCCCAGCAGGTCTCCATGAACGGGGCGGAGGGGAGCAGAGAGGCGGCATCCCTCGCACATCCCGAGTCGGGTGTTTTTCTGCGTAGGGGTGCCTGTGATTCTCATCCTTACTCCCAGGAAGAGGTGAGGTACAAACTGCTAATCTTTCTAGCGAGGGGCGAGTGAGATGCGTTTGGGATGTGCTGGAGAAATGTGGCAGCTATTGTTCTGACAGGATCAAAACTGCTAATGGTATAACGAGGCTGATTAAAGTGAGTTTTGCCGTTTGGAGGCTGCCACCTTTGACAGCTCTGGAAGGCACAGGCACCCGCTGGAGCATGAACGGGAGAATGCAGTCAGGCCACGGGAGCACAGGGGCAACAGCTCCCCGGGAAACAGAAACTTCCTTCTCAGCTGAGCATTGTTGCTTGGGTCAGGCTGACAGCAGAGAACAACTTTGACAACAGTGATGGCGTGTTTTGGGTATGTGGTTATTTGGTTTATTTAAGGTCCAGCTGAGCCCTGTTGGCTCGTGTCCGAAAAGCCACCAAGCCGTTAGCAGCTCAGTGATTCTGGCTCAGGGAGGAGATCTGGTAACCGTCTCCCAGGTATGAACTTTCTCAATGGTGACCTGTTCAGCTGCTTGCTACTGAAGGTTTGGTTTCATAAGACAAGAGCTAGGAAATGGGCAGACAAAAAGATACACAAGCTGTACAAACACAGTCACAAACATATATGCTCAAGGGATCACGTACTGTATTTCTCCCCTCTTCCAGGCCCCACTCAGAGATTGTTTGCTGTTCTTACTTAAAAAGTTATTAAAAATCTCAGGCATATCTTAGCAACATCCATGTTACAATTAATAAGTGGCCAACAGTGACAAAAACATCAGATGGACGTTCAGGGCAATCTCCAGTGGAGGCAATGGAAAATAAACCAGTTCCATGTGGGTGAGCGCCAACAGGCACGGTGCCTGGCCAGTCTCAACCGTTCCCTTGTCTGAAATTACGTCAGGTAAAACCGAGATGCTGAAGTTTAAAACAGGCCAGCAGTATTACATGGTCAGCAGAAGAGAAGACCGCTGCCGGCGGGTGCTGCTCTGTGCACGGGGAGCGTCCCGTCCCGAGGCCGGCTCAGCAGCACGAGCACAGAGCCGCAGCGGGACCACTGCAGCGCAGGGAGGCTTCAGCCTTTTCGTAAGCATTGCTAAAAGAACCAGAGGAAAAGTGGAATCTAATTATTGTGACTGTGCAATGAGAAACAGGAGGTCCAAACCAAACTCGGTCATCTCCCTGTTTCTATTTCACCAGCCTGAGGGCATCGTTACAGTCAGTGACCCCGAGGCAGGATATTCCCAGCCTCTGAGTGTGCGAAGGATTTAGTGGAGGAAAGAAGTTCCTCAATAAATAAAACGCCTTTCCTACAGCTGTAGGTTGTTCTGTCCTGGAAAGCATTTCTGACATTTTAAAATTGAAACAAACTATTTTTATGTAAGTGATTAATTGCTGCTGTTGGAGCACCACAGCCCTGAACCAAACTATGATTTAGTTGTACCAGACACTATTCGTATCTGAAATGACACAATGTTTGTTCCAAAGAGGCTCAAATCTAAAGACAAGGCATACAAAGGAAGTAGTATTGCCTCTACTTTATCCACAACGAAAGAAGGCTCAGAGAAATGGCATGGTTTGCCCACAATCATACAGGAATTGTTGGAAAAGCCACCTCTGCAGTCCTGAGGTGTCCTGAGTCCCTGGTAATCTTCCGTCAACAATTTCTTAAAATAGCTCATTGAAGAACATAGCTGATCTTTGTTCTTATTAGCACTTGTTTAGCATTTGTCTATTTGCTTAGCATTAAAGTATCTGTAGTCATGTTCCTGTTTTTAACTTTTGATGTCTATCAGGAATGTAATTATCATCTTAAGAGGTTATTATTCAAGGCAACAGTGAGACTTCATAACGTCATGAAAAACGTTTTAGCCAGTACCCAGAGATAATGACATACAAAAACATGTTCCTTCAGCCCTATTTTTTATTGAATTTGACTCTTTGCTTCTTGGCTGATCTATGTGAAATGCCTTGGCTGACTCAGGCCAGGCTTCTAATTAGTTATCTTCATTAATCAGTCTCTATCCAATCTACCTCCTGTGCCATGTGAAGGGCTGTGTTCAGCACTCTGCCAGAGACCAACGTGATTCTCCTCCACTCATGGAACAAGGGTCTTCTGAGCAAAGTGTGCTGGGATTAGCTGTTGAAGTTAAAGTAGCTTAAATGGGTTCTTATAATTTTTCTTAGACCACATGCATTAATAGAGCCTGGCAATAAAAAGAATAAAAAAAGAAGACGTAATGAGCACTTGCAGCTCCAGGGAAACAAACTGATTGGGTCAAATTCAGCAAATGTTTTCATCAGGAGAAAACAAAAAGAAAACAAGATGCTGAAGTGTTTTGACGTTTTATTTCAAAATCATATTTCAGTTTATTATTTGCCTGCTCTTTTAGAAGGAGTTAAACAGCCTCCTTAAAAAAGATATGCTTCTACTGTAAACACAAACACAACATAAACATAAATGAACTGGATGGGATTTTGGTCTTGTTTTGCCAGAAAAAAACACGAAACATTTCTATTGTGCATCAACCTAAAGGAGCAGTGCCTGTGTGTCGGTGCGGTCACATACCCACTGGGCATTATCCGCACGCCTCCGCTTTTGCAGAAGAGGACACCCCTCGCGTAGCTACAGGGACTTTCCTGGTGCTGTACGGGAATGCCTTGGCCCACGCCTGACTGAGATGGTCTGGGAACATCTCCCGGGGCTGCCGCTGGTCATTAGAGGAAGCGGCAGCCAGAGCTGGCTCGTCAGAGTGAGAGAACAGGCGAGCTTCAGCTGAGGAAAACATCCTTCAGGAATGATGGAACAAAGGAAAAAGAAAGGAGAGAAACAAACGTATCGACAGATGCTTTCTTTGTTTTCTGTGACTTGTCAGATACAAAGAAAGTAATTTTTTTTTTCCAGCGGTATGTTTCTCTCACTCGAGGACTTTGTTTACTTGGAGAACTGTCTGCTAATTTTAAATCTGAGGAGGCATGTAGAAGTCTTACAAAATGTACCGAAGGCTGGATTATGTGGGCTGGAGACAGCTGTTTTTAAAACCTCTAACTGAAATTTAGTAACGAATGATGAGTGCTTCATTCCAGCTCACAAGGTCTGAACAGCATTATTTGATTTAAAGATAATTAAAATATTCAGCATAACTGCTGAAGAGTGGAAAAAAATAAACACTTATGAGATAGAGACAAATTTGTATTTACATTTGACTACAAAAGACACTAAAATCAACATTGCTATCATATCCGTATAAATAATTTAGCAATCCAAACGTTTTCCTGATATCTGGATTTTCACCATTCAGCTGCAATGGGAAAATTGAACTTTTGATGACATTTCTGTGGATTTTACCCATGTTTTCCCAAAGGATTGCATCATCTCTAAGGAAGGATGGTCCACTGATATTTGCTCCTCTTTATTTTAAAAAAAAAAAAAAAATTGTAAGACTAAGACAGACATCAAATTTGGCTAGGACATTTTAAGAATTTAGGAATATTTTCTCTTTGGTGCTGGTGCTGCTTGAGACATCAAGTCCACTGACTAGGTGGGTTTTACACACAGATAAATGATGATCCCTCCCCAAGATTGTAATAAAAGACACCGAAGGCAAAGGAAGGCCCCTGTTGTAAGGCTCGTTGCAGAGGATGGATTTCTTTTTCTTTGCCACATCACTGTGCTTTCCTGGCGCTGGCTGCAAAGGGACAGACAGATACTGGCCGTGTCTGGCCGGCTGTTTCTCCACCAGAGCTCCAACAGGCGATTTAGCAAATCCTCTACCCCAGCCACTTTACTCAGATAATCATACCGTGTCTTTATGGGCTCTGCAGGCTGTCAGCTTGCAATGAAGAGAAATAGTCATAGGAGGAGGGGATGGAGACGTTCGTCTGCCATCCAGACTAACGCAGCTCCCAAGCAGAAGCAGCAGCCAGCCATAATGACGGCTTCACCATCCCCATGCCTGGGTTCGTCTGGTTTGAAATCCAGCTTCCTCCAGCCCGCTTGGGTGGGAGCCCTGCGCTTGAAAGCGCACGAGAGACAAACATTAAGTGTGTCTCTACAGAGTTAAAGGAATATGTCTGATATTTGAGGGAGTTCTCTTGGAGCAGTTCTCATTGTGTTTTCTGAGTTCATGCACTCTTTTTACATTCATTGGTTTCTCATACATTTGGAAGAGAAATTCTCTCTGAATTGGCTTCTGTTGGACAAAGCAGATCACAGGCAGCCCTGTGCAGGTGCAGTGAAAGACCTACCTTTAGTAAACTCACCTTTGGTAACGCGCTGGTCTCCTCTGGGTTGCAGGTCAGTCGGATGCAGCACAAGGACGATACACAATAAGCTTAAACCTTACTGCTAGGAAATCTTGCAAGTATCTCGCTCATCTCAGAAACAGGAAGAAATGAAAAACCCACAGAGAAACAACAGGATCTATTCATCCTAGAAGTATTAGATATATTGCTAGTTTTGCAGCATTGAATATGAAATCAATTTACATCGTTCTGCAATGTTGATACATATCAACAAAAAGACAGAACAAGCTTGTAATTTCTGGCTCCGTTTTGCCCCAGGAATCACATTGAGTAGGTAGGGGGTATTCTTATTCTGCTACAATGATTTTCTACTGATGGCCAAATGTGGAAGTTCACTTTAGTGGCTGGAAGCATGAGTCATTCAGCCCAGAGATTACAGAGTTACTAGAAAGCCCTTCATTTTATGGCGTCTGTGAACCTGGTAATTGTGAGAGAGGGACTATTCTGCACTGGCCTTTTGAAAATTAAATATGCGGCTGTATTGAAATTAAATGTTTCATGAAAATACACTTAATTTGGATTATGTGTATTCTTTTTTTTTTCAACAGAAAATGGGAATGAAACAACATATTTTGTTCGCATTTCATTTCGACATTTTGTGTATTTCAGATGAAAAAATGTTTTTTGCCTCTTTCAAAATGAAAAATGTTACAGATTAAAATAGCAAATTCCAGAGATTCTTGGATTTTATGTGTACACTATTCTCAACTTTCTGACTGTTTCCCAAGATTTCCCCGTTTTCCAAAACGTCAAAACCATCTTTTCAGGGAAACAATAGCATTGTCATTTTCACCCTTAGCTCCTGTAACCCTGGAGGGCACTCCAACGCCACAAGCTCTTTCCTGCTGTTCTGAAAAACATGCTCAGAGTTTATTCCTGGCCCACTGGGATTCAGGATGGTCTGTGTGATCTTTCTTGGGTGCTTCCATTGTAGACATGGCTAAATAATGATGCCAACAAGAAACCGTACTGCACTTAACGACATCTCTATCATCTACAGGCAATCATTTACTGTGGGTTAGTGACTGCCATAAAATACAGAATTAAAAGACTGTTTTCTACCTGCTCCTGAAACAGGAATAAAGTCAGCAGATGCATTACTGTCTGGAATAACTAACAGTCATCTTAAGCTGTTACTCTTTTATAGTGCATTTATGAATTATGTTGTTTGCATTTATAATTATGGGACTGAACAGATGGTGGAAGGCTTATTTCAGAATGATGTGTTCATTAAAATAACCTAGTCTGGTCTGCCAAGTGATTGTTAACTGTAATCCCAATTTGATATTGAAGAGGGTTATTTATTCTTTCTCTGTAAGTCCACCTGAAAGAAATGGAGCTTTGAGAAATGGACACTATATTGAGTGTGAAGCTATAATAGTGGTGCTGCATATATTCCAGATGGGAAACCACTGAAGAGTTTTGCAGCTGTGAGAGAAAGAAAAACGCAGAGAAAAATAAATTGCGGACCACCACAATTTTCAAATCTAAGAAAAGTTTCAGTTCTTTATTCAATTTGGAAGCTCAGTTCCACTTAAAACGTGGCTCCAGCCAGCTTCTACCTATGCGCAAACTCTTTCTACGGTCTACCGTCTTACGTAGTTGAGTTCAACAATGGTAGATTCCATTATTAAAAATGGAACTCTCTGCTCAAGCAAAACATAAATCTTCAGAGTTTATCACATCTTACATAGTAACATCTTGTCTTTCTCTAGTCCCAACAAGTGTTTACTGGGTGCTTCTGCAAATAACAAGAGGTTTCGTGATGTAACTGGGAGCGATCATCACCTATTTGCCTTCCTTCTTGGAAATCTTATTGTACCAGCTTCATTTTACCAGCTTCATCACCTTGCAAGGCGTGTGATGGATCTGGAGACAATTCTTTGCACTTCAACTCTTTTGCAGTATTTTATTTCTGAGATCTCCTGCCCCACTATTTTCACATCAAGACTTCAGGATCTGGTCCGAACACGGATGAAAGCAGAGACACAGTGTCAAGGTTTCTTTGTTGAGATTGAAGGAGTCTCTATCCCTCCAGTTCTGGCCATTATCCAGGTTCTAATTCCTGGCCCTCACACCTCCTTGTGCATATGTCCTACCCAGGCTACCTCAGGATGCCACTTGTGGCAGGTCTTCCTCGCTTCGTGGGCAGTCTGAGGGCTGTGCTGCTGCTGGGCTGCTCAGAAACAGTTTACAGCTCTCCTATGGCTGAAAGCTTTGCTCTTCTGCACCAAAGCAATTGGCATCACTTGCACCCCTCAGCTGTGGCACAACCACGGGGTCATCAGAATTTTGCAGGCAAAACTCAGAGGAAATAGTGGAGAATGAGATGCAAACGTGCAGGACTCCTGTCTGCCCGTCTGAGCCCACTGGACCAGAACCAAAGGTAGGAGGAATGGGAGAGCAGTGGAAAAGTTGATTGTGTTCACTAAGAATAACCAGAAATATTCGTGTTTTCTGGGTTGCCTCTGCAACCATTGTCACAACCTTCAAAGATGGAAATTGGCTGTACAAAAGCTGTTACTGAGAAGTTTTCTGGGGTCCTGGAGGGAGTTTCTAGTTGCATATGAAAGAAGAAACGTATTTTGAAATGTTTCACTTGGAGTGTTGGCAATCAACAACTGGAAAAAGGAGAAAATGAAAGAGACAGGCAGATGAATGCTTACACGTACAAAATTGCCGATATCACAGTGGTTAGATCAGTCACCTTGATAAAACGCAGAAAAAGGCCTTGAACATGAATGGGAGTCCGCTCTTTTTTTCTTTTTTTTTTTTTCTTTTCTGTCTCATGAGAAGAGTTAGACTTGCTCCAGATCAGAAATGGGGAAAATATTTGAAACTCTGAAAACTTTTGGAGAATGGGAAAAGCATTTTCTAGACCACTCTGATTTTAGCTTGAAACTCATTATTTTTGACCTAGCAAGTCAGTCTTTATAACTGCATGTTTCTCAGGTGCTCTGACCTCCCTTAAACATCCACTCCAACCTATTAAATCTCCTAGTTGTAAACTAAATTAGCCTGTACATTTTTTCAGGGCAGGCATTGTCTTCAAAAGGAACTTGCCAGAGCTCAGCACAACAGGTTTCTGCTTTAGTTTGGACTGCAGTCTGCTACTGTAAGGAAAACATGAATAGATTTAGACTTTTCAGAGTTTTGGTTTTGTTGAAATTTAATGCTTGGTTTAATTTGAAATCTTTCATTTGGAATGCCAACAGTTGACCAAAAAAAAAAAGTTAAAATAAAAATATTAATAAAGTATACTTCCCAAAAACAACAACGCATTGCAATGCCTTTAAATGAAAAATTTCATGTCATTTTTACAGAATTATTGCTTTTTAATTTTTTCTTTAAAAAAACAAATTCATAGAAACTGGCACAGAGCCAGGAAAACTTTCAGTGCCACAAAACTTGCAGATTTATTTCTTTTCTTATTATTTCAAGTTTTTAAGAATGTCACAGTTAAAACTTGCTCCTTGCCTGACTCTGCCGAGTTCCCTCCATCAGTCCAGTAGGGAGTCATTAATGAACTGCCAGCAACAACCCCCCAGTCCCAGCACAGGGATGTTCAAGGACCACAGTTTCGTTTCAGTTAGGGGTAATTTTCCTGAATTGTGTGAGTGTGGGGTCAGTAGGAGACTCTCACAGGCTAGCACATCTGTAAGGGCACTGTTGCAGCCACTGGTGGAGTATATTACAGGGTTCAAACAATTTCATGTGAACAGCTAAGAACGGCACTTATTTCAAGGAATTTGATACAAGGTTTTTATCGTTTATTCTTGCATTACCAGGGGGTATTTAGAAACTCCAGCAGTAACTATTCTGCGTTTATAATATAAAGATTATCAAAAAGATTTGCAAATACAATGAAACTTGGTGCTTACCAGTTTTTTGTATAGTTCGTGTCTAAACTTCCCCAGACTTTGTGGCCACTTCTGTACCCAGCTGAGACCCAAGCCATCCCGGCAGTACCAGTAGCAGACGTATGTACCATAAATGCAGTCATCCACCTACTCCTGCAGCAACATTGACCTCTCGGTATCTGAATGTGTGCACAAAATCTCTTCTCTACTTGGTGACAGTGTGTCCTTCATTTTCCAGGCAGAGGGGGAGTGGATTTAGGTGGCAAAGTCCCGGGGAGCAGAGAGTTAACAGCTCCTGGTACCCCCTGCAAAAAAGTGTGCCCTTCCCCACCCAGTCCAGGGACAGCTGGAAAACCTCACCTCAGCCTCCAGTGAATGTCAGGACAACAGGAACCACCTCCTGCCAGTTCAAAAATGGAAGCAATTAATAATGTGAACAGGTGTATTGGGAAAGGATTACTAAACAGAGAGCAAAGACAGCTGCACGCCCACCACGGGTTTAGGATGGCTGTGGTTTCCTCCATTCATCTGCCTTCAGCCCAGTTGAAAGCTTTGCCACGCTTGGACAGTTGTGGGCGCTTATTTTATTCTTTTTTTTTCTGTTGTTATTATTACGATTTTCTAAGTAAAATTATTTCTCCTGCCAGGGTTAAAGGGACAGAGGCTGCTGAGGGAACACTAAACCAAGTGTTTGTTCAGAGGCTTTGGGAAGTGCAGGAGACACTGCCACACAAGTCCTTTAGCCTGCTGGTGATGCAGCTGTAGCTGGGAAAGGCTGTCTCTGCTCTCCGTCGGTTTGTTATTAATGAGCACTACCTACTAACGTGGTCCAAACCCCGTACCTGCGAGGGGCCCCTTGCCCTTGGCAGCAGCTGCCAGGATTACCTGCCTGCACGCTGCTGAACTCGAGTTTGCAGGGAGCTTAGGGAAGAAGGGTGGATACGAGCGTTCAGAGCAAGGGCTATGGTTAAAAACCGGGGGAGTAATTCACGGGTAAAAAACAGCTGCAGAACTGCAAGCTGGGCTTCCCAGGCACTTCTGCAGAGGAGCCGTGGGTACGTGTGACCAGCGTAGGCAGCTTTACACAGATGCTGCAAGCATGGGGGGTTGGTAGGAGGCATTTTTGGGAAAGAGCAGATACCTTCCAATTCCCGTCCGTTCCCTGCTGTTCAAAGGACCCCAGGCACCGTCTCCAGACAGAGGCTCCCTTCTGGAAACTGGATCGGTGGCTGCGAGCTCTGACAGCGGAGGCACACACACCGTCAGGGTATTGCTTCCCCTCCTCCTGGGTCAGGCTCTGCCGAGGAAACGGATGCAGTTGGCTTTTGCGTTCAGAGCCAGGAGCCCTGCCCCAAAGTTGCACTGCTTTCTGCTTTTCAGCAAGACAGGCATGATCCCAGGGGACAGAGCTGGATGCCGGGGGTTTGCTCATCAGGAGAGGGCTAAGCATGAAAACCGTGACTGTTTTTCATTACGGTTGGGGAAGCCAAAGACCAGCAATTTTTTGGCTTTGCTTCCTTAATAAATTGTACAGGTTAGTGCGGGGGATAGCTCTGCAGGGAATGAAAGGGGGAAGATTACAAACAGCCACTGCATCCCCTTGGTGTTTTCCCCCCGGCTCTTGCCGAGTTCCCAGAATAATGCTGGAGCTCCTTGTTCTGGTCGTGGGCCTATGGAGGGTAAAACCACACAGCTCCCCTCCGCTGCGCTGAGAGCTAATCCAACCAGTTAATTAAAGAGTCCATTGGACTGTCAGAAACAGCAGGAGATGCAGAAGCAATTATCTCCAAATTGGTCATCATCACAATTAAAGTACCATTTGGCAAGCATGTGAACAGCCTGCAGCAGGGTCCCTTTATAGGTGGTAATGCCTTTTCATTATTGGGCTTTATTGCTGGGTGGTGGTGTTTATGATCTGAGTAAAGCTGTCAGGTGAAATGACAGTAACACTCCCCCCCAGTTCTGGGAGGAGAAGGATGCAGAGGGCAGAGGCAGCCTGGGATGCTATTTGTAATTGAGCTTGGTAGCGTAACATGCCAGCGTATACAAATCCCATCGAAGGAACTCATTATAGGCAGGAAAGCTGAGCAACCAATTTGCTGCAGATAATTTATTTAATGCATTTAAACCTTTTAAATTTTTTTCCTGCTCACATATTACGGCTTCCTCAGATGATTTCATTACTCAAACCTACTTGATAAGTTTCTCTTGAAACATTCAGCCCACACATGCAGGGTCCGAGTGTTGTTTTCTTGCAGTCGGTAAGATAAATCCCGCGGCGCTCAGCTTCTCAGCGGGGTGAGAGCTGAGGCACATTAGGTCTGCCTTCCTGTAGGTGAGGCAAAAGAGTTTCAGGTGCAGCTCTGCTTTCTCTCTGAAACTCACTTCCCATAGATACCGATGCCTGAAAAATTAATTGTATTTTCAGAGAGCAGATCAATTAAGACATGGTGGCGTGAAAAAGAGCAGGGCTGTTATAATCCTGTCTTTTGTCCGACACTAAATTGGTGCCCTGTAACTGGCAGGTAGCTTTGAACTTCCATTTGAAGGGCAAAACTACAGCGTGTGAAAACAATCCTGGTAACACAAGAGCCTGCCAGAGGAGGACTCCTTTAACAGTTTCCTGGAGACGTTGGTAAGAATTTTAGGAACGACGTGCCAGTACCAGAGCAAGCCACCACCCCTACCGCGCAGCTCTCGCACCCGGCGTACGAATGCTCTTTCCTCCTCTCCTACCGGTCCTCTTTCCCCACAGGGTAAACAGCTGGAAGTGTTGAGCTAACTGCCAGAGGCTTCAGACAGACACTTTGTGCCGCAGGAGATCCTGGGACACCTTAATGACTTCTCTTTAGCTTAATGCATCTTTGTAACAAATGGCATCACCTGCTAAATTGCTGATCTTGCACAACTGTTTTCTGACTACTGCAGAAGAAGAGGAAAGGTTTGGCTCTTTGGATATCCTGTATGAAGTCAGCTTTCAGTGCCTGTCTGTTGTGCTTCTGAGCAAGTCCTGAGTTGCTCTGAACTATGTCTGCCTTGTTCACAGAGCCGGGGGTCTCCTGGCTCTCATCCTCTGTATCACCATCTGCAGCAGAGACTTTGCCATGCTGGAGGTCTCTTTGGTGGATTGCCTCACGCAATGTGCCATGTCTGACTTGGTATTTAAATTAAAATTACGTTATCACTTGTATGCTTCGTGGTCATCTAATCGGAGTGTCTGTTCAGTGTTAGATGCAAAATGTCTTTTCTTGTTTCTTACATCAAGTCTGTATCTTGTTGGTAGAACTAGCACATTTTTTGAAATTTATGATCATTATTTAAAGTGATGGAGTACTAAGGGAGTATGTTCGGTGGCCATATCTGCACATGCAGTGCCCTCTATTAAGGCAACCAAGCCTGACCATGTTGAAAAAGAGCATCTAGTACATTAGAGGGTAAACTCGTCTGGGAATATTCACCAGGGCAAATTCAGACAGGGAATACAGTTTATACGCTGGCTTTCATTTTGAGTCCATGGCTGATCTACTGGAACTAACGGATACATCATTTGTAGGATACATTTCAGTGGCATTGTAAGCACCTTAATTAGGAGCCTAAGTCCTAAGTATACTCAATGGAGAGATGCATCCAGATTAATAATGCCAAGTAAATTGATGTCATAGTATCAGTTTTTGAATATGTAGACAATGAGGAGTTCCAGACCTTTTTTCTAATGATTATTCAAACAAATCCTGAGGCTGATAGTACTTCTTTTCCCTCTGCTAACAGCAGGAGAACTGATATATTCTTCTATTTTCTTAGGCTTTTTTCTTTTTTTAATCTTTATTGGGATGCGGATATTTCAGGTATGTCTTGGATGTTTGTTACTAAGAGAAATAATATATCTACATCTCTAAATACTCGGGAGAGGAAAGTCTTAACAGAGACCTGATTTCCCTGATATGCATTTGGACTAGGGAAAAATATGTTTTTACAGTTATTTTTGCAGCTTCCTACTTCTGGACCTACTCAAAGGATGGTTTGGTTCAGCTTTAGTTAAATGGAATGGACTGCCAAGGGAAGATGCCTGGCTTGCTCTGTACCCTTCAGGGGGTTTGCAAGCAAGAATAATAAGATGTGAAATTCTAAAAGATGTGCTAAATCAGTTTTACTCGTTAGCCAACATTTTTGCTATCACCTCAGATCTGCTTATTCCTACTAAGCACTGCACACAGCTTAGGGAAAAGAGCTGCATGTCATTAGCAAACTAAATCAACAGCTCTGTTCAGAAAGCCATGTTGAGGTGGGCAGCAGGAAATGGGCTGGTAGATGAGGCACAGGGTAAGAGATAATGTGGAATTCCTTACAACTGAATTCTGCTTTTTCATATCTAGCCCAAAGCCTGGAAGAATATCAGAAAGGTATAAACATGACATGATACCTCCAAAGGACATAAAACCTGAAAGCACTGGTTTGATAAGACATACTAGAATTGGCACTAACCCCAACTTGGCAATAGACAGAGCCTACTTTCTTTTGTAAGTGGAAATGCCCTGAAATGTTGGTCTTGGTTTCAGCACTCACTTCCCAAGCTAGTCTCAAATGATTCTTTAAATGCTTGCATTGAAGACATTAACTGAAGTGCCTTCAGCTTAGTCCACCCACAGATGATCAGTGTTTCTTAGTTCTTTGGTCTGGTTTCCTCATTACCAGCTGCACTTTAGATACATGAAAACCAACAGGTTCTTGGTTTTCAGGGATTGTCTTGACTACATCAAACTGAAGATTTGGTTTCCTGTCATGGAGCAAAGTAGGGATTCACATTTGCTTAATGTGGGATCTGGATATTTGGAAGAGGTACTTCGGGGTTTTCAAGAACTCATTTTACATAAGCTTGTCCTTTTAACTAGCACTAACAAATCTTTCTTTATGTTTTTCCACTCCCAGGTACACTGTTTTACATAACAGGCATCATCAGGAACATGAGAAGCTTCCCATCCACAATGACCCTGAATCCCAAGAGTCCTGTTTCTAGTCACGGTCCTAGAAGAGGAATGGCCCATCTGAAGGAACAGATTCCTTTCAGGATACCCAAAGGATTCACGGACAGCAGGACTTTACGAAAACTCATTCATCTGCATTGTGATGGTGCCTCCTGCACTGACTTCATATGATCGTGCAGCTGCACGTGTGTAGACTGATGGGGGCTTGGGAAGGTACATGAGCAGAATGGCTGAGGAGACTTTCCTGTATCTGCAAGGACAGCTGGACTATCGGACTGCGTCAGAGCCTTACTCCAGGAGTGAGCTGATTTCCGTCAGTGTAAGGAAATCACAGATACAAACCACCCAGTGCAGGGACTTCTGTTACTCCTTTCCAGCTGCCATCTGTGTACAAGCCACCTCTCTGTCCTGCGATACCATGGTCTTAAAGATTCTAAGTTCTGGCTAAAGCCCTAACGTGATGTGAGACTAAATGCCTGCTTTGTCTGCGCAAGGTCCTGCCTGCCGGTGACCGGGTGCTGTCAGGAGAGAAACAGCACTAGGTGTTCTTCAGCAGAGTAAGAGGAAAACTTTGATTATAGTTCCTGGTGAAAGGTCAGCATGAGCTGCTGATTCACCCTACCCTGCAGAGCTTTCTTTGTAAATGCTTGTATTGTTTCCTAGCCAAGTTCATTGGTAGAAGACTCATAGGGTGCATATAGTGCCTGACAAGCTGGGGTGGGACCTACAGAGACATTTCACCGCTAACAGAAGGCCCTGCAAGCACTGCTTCAATCCAGCCCAATTGCTAAAAGACAGTGGCCACCTCTGCCATTCAGAGGCCAGTGGACGGGATGTGGCCCTCAAACCCCAAGCAAGCTGCCAGTGCTGTCCTCATCTGAGCAAACTTTGGGCATTCTTACCAAGAAGAAAGGTTGGCCAAGAAACAGAGTCAGTCTGTAATAGATCACTAAGTGCCATCTTGAAAAATATACCATCTAAAAAACTTTTCTTGCTACATTAGGAAGACAGACTTCTACTTACATTTTCCATCTTTATTTTTCTATTTGTTTCTGTTCTCCTTCAGTTGAGGCAAGAAGTTTCAAGACTTTCAAATATCACCATATGCACATCTCTGTTTGCACAGATCTCAGTTCTTAGCTGCTTTCTGCATGTAGATGTTGCTATGTTCCTTGTGAGCTGCTTCCACCTTTGCATGGAAAGGATAGGTAAGGCTGTAGACTTCGCAACTTTGGGAAAATCATTTTCATGCAGTGGGAAATATGCAGGATCAAGACTATGAGCCTCCACCCTTTTTAAATGAAGATCTAGCCCAGAGATGCCACCCTGAACCTAGAAAATAAAATTGTACTTTGTTATATTGTGTAATCATGTACAGATATTTTTAATGTAAAAAGAAAAGGTGACATTATTTATTATTTTTTATCAGGAACATGTGGGTTTTTTCATTAAAAGCTTCTAGACCCAGGAGCTTAACATTATATGTATTATTATTTAGTAATATTTCTGTTGCTATGTGACAGGTATTTACAGTAAACAAACAAACAAATCCTGCTTTGAACAAACAAAAATGTTGCTCAGTAGGAAAAAAAAGTTGTGCATGATAAGAACAACTGGCTTCTTTGCCATGGTGTCTGACTTCTTTAAATGCTTCTTCCACATAGAAGTCACTGATAAAGCTTCACATCATTTTCCTTTAGGATTCAAAAGGACACTGGGCAGAAACAGCCCTAATTAGAAGAAACCAGACACTTACCAATGTAGAAAATTGCTAGCAGTTCGAAAGAGACAAACTGTTGGTGTTTGTGGTGATAGGTGCTGATGGGAAGAAGATGAGCTATTTGAAAGGGGGAGGGTGAGATAGTTTGAGCCAGTTCCTGGTTCATCGTCAGGAACAGTTTGGCAATGACCTGTTTTTACAGGGTTGTGTTTCCGAAGAACTCATTATCAGTTCAACTCTATTGTTAACATGAAAACAGAGCAGTGGGTGAAGAAAAAAAAGGGCCATTTTTGAAAGTTCGGAAAAAATCCATCCAGGGCCGCTTCAGTCCTGTGATCTATACCTCTGTGGAACTGCTCGCAAGGGTTTTTGGCTGGATTTGGGTATGCAAGACTGCAGAACAGGTTGTCTTGGTATCACCTCAAGTATCAAATTTCTTAAAGAAATCCTAGAAAAGCTTTTCTCTGTCTCCATTAAAATACATCAAAATATTGGTGTGAAATTTCTCAGAGTGATACGGACCCAGCAGCATGGGGATGCTATAGTGATGGTGTTCTTTGTTTCTGCTGTTGTCCTTGAAGTGTTGTTTTCTCCTATATTTTTATGTGCTTTAGTAATATATCTCTTCTTAATTTAAAATGAACTTCTCAACACTGAATTTTACTCATGGGCAATGTTCAGAAGGCTCTATCAATGGGATCAGTAGTTCACTAGCCAAAATGGTCAACAGCTCTGATTGGAAAAAAGGCTTCAACTCCAAACACCATATTTGAACGAAATACCAAACACGAAATATCCATGTTCTGTGTCATCTCTGGCTAATTGCTCATTGGACTCACTAAACCTGTCATGAACCACCTGCTTAGTGGCAGCTCCTGCTTAGTAAGTCAATAATCTCAGCAATGCTTCTGTGAACCCAGCAAATGACATTGTCCTTCATCAATAATGTTAGAATTTCTATAGCAAAGACGCTGTCTCATGGAAAGGACCCGTACTTGATTTCCTTTGCTAAAGGCAGCTGCTCCTGTAGCCTCTGTGTTCCTCTTCCCATTGACCATTTTGGCTAGCGGTGTCAGAGTCTTTGCCTGTGCTGAATAATGTGTAACGCATTGGCTGTTTCTAAAAATAAAAAATCCTCCATGTACACTGCAGTAAACTCCAGCTCATGCTCATTTCTTGTACTGTTTTCACTCAAAACATAAGATGCTACCAAGTAATACTTTCCACCCGCCTCGCAATATACTCAAACAGCTGTAACAGCAAGGGAGAATCTGGCCCCATTGCATTGAAAATACTGATGAGCTCTTGGGTTATAATACAAGTTCCTAATGTTTATCTACCAGAACAATCCTGCCTCCTGCACCAAGTTCTCATGCGCCGGCTCTCTTTCTCCCCACACTTTTGCTTAGATTGTTACTGAGCCCTTTTTCTCCCTTACCTGTGCTGTGTCTACCTCATCTCTCGCTATCTGCACTGAGAGATGTCACTGCTATGGGCATCACGCTCAAGACAGGCATTTGCAAATGGGGAGTCGGATATAATTTTGTGTGGCTCTGTTGCTCTGAGTTTCCCAGTGAATTTGACTAAAAAAGAATGCTCCTTTCTTCTTTCCTTTCCATCTCTTTCCTGCCATCTCTCTCAGATTCACTCTAATAACCATATATGTATTTCTTCACACAAATATACTAGTACTCATCAGCAAATTATCACACCACCACATTTATGGTCTGGGAACACTTTACATTTTTTTGAATGCAGTAAGCCTCAGAAGTGTTAAGCACGATGCCTGCTGTAGCTGTTTTCTTGGATTACAACTGATTACACTTCTCCTCGCCAGAGGTAATGTGCTAGCAGAACAGCTAGCTAATAAGAAATTGGCTGGCTGGGCCTTTGCTAAACTGTCTTCAGGAGGCTGATCTGTCAACACAGTTGTATTTCCATATTTCTGTATTTTTCTAGGCTCCAGAAGCACTTCTGAGATCTTGCATGACATTTGATAGCAGGCCACGTGCCCAGACAAGCAAATCCAAAGATGCACTGAGGTTACTTGTGCTGAAAGAGGGAAGCAGAGCAACAGGCTGACTACTTCCAGAGGCAGATTGAAAACCTAGCCTAACACTAAAACGGTGGGCCATCTGACTTTAAGTGGACCCTAGACAGTGTCAGGGTGCACAACACCATGAGGTGAGCCATCCTTTCTACTGAGCAGTTTACTCGGACAGAAACTAAGTCACAGTCATGCTGCAAAGTAAAATTCAGAGACATAATAAACATGTCACCAATGGGAAGCTGTGTTCACAAAACAGAAGCTCCAAGGAAGAGTGCAGAAGAGGCCATACACTTTAATTAGCTGATGATCAAGACTGTCTGGAGGGATGTGAAGCAATAACTGGATGATACACGCTCTGTAAATGTCAGTGCTTGAGGCAGTCAGCAGCTGTGTTGCTTAGTGAGATGTATGGAGATATGGCTGCAGCCCAAGTGTACTGGCAGGTCATGCTCATAGACACCATGCAGACAGATGAATCCTTATGGGGAAACGTCCCTTCCACATTTATCCTTCACAGTTCTTTCAACACTGAATATATTTTCAGGTTTTAATCTTGGAGAGGGCAATGAAATAAGAGGAGAAACAGCATCTCAGCAGAACAATTAGAAAAATAGTTTCAAATAATGTCTCAAAACTCTTTTCGTTTAGTTCAGAAATGTAATATGTGACCTGCTCCTATTGCAGGATCTGATGCCTGTCTAAGCACAATAAGAAATGAAAACATTTACCACAGTGGCTTAAAAATGAAGGCAATAGCTTCCACCTGCATTACACCACAGTACAGTGCCTTTGTGCCTACACTCCAGTTGTGGTGCATTAGCAGAGCGGAGAAGGGGCTCACAGTGGAAACAGAGGGACTGACAGTGTTGGAGCCGAGGGGTATTTGCAGAGATGCGTGGGAAGCCCTTACTCGCTTCTCACCCACATAGCGCCTGGCTCCAATCTCCATTTTCCACATTCAGCTTGTTTGAAGGCTAAAATCCCCCCTGATCTCAATATAGAAGTGTATGCTTCAACAAGTGGCCGTGCACGTAGTATGCACATGCAGAGGACTTGAGCGGAGAAAACAAACTTGGCACATTGAAAACCTCTTTCTCAATGCTCTGTTCTCTGCGCATTTCTAGTCACAAGCAGATAGCAGGGCACATACAACCACCATTTTCTTACAGAGATACTGTTGTAGTAATAAGCTTAATTAATTACTGGTTGTTATTATTATTACTGCTATTACTATATTATGCTATTACGATTATTATTGCTATTACTATTATATTATTACTGGTTATTATTATTATTACTTGCAATCATAAGAGCCCACACGTTGGCCTAGCACATCTACCTGAAGGAGTCCCAGGTTCGAGGGTCACTGTGATGCTGGTCCAGCTTGCAGAATGAGTGCAATCAAAATGGACTCACATGAGCAATGAAAACCATTATTGGGGTCATCTTGATTTTGATTTGACTCTCTGGCTCCAGAGAGTCTCTTTCGTTTTGCAAACTCTGGTCCCCTATGAGTCTCTGTTATAACGAAGGACACTTCAGGGAGAACGTACATAGGAAATGTGTTAGGTAACCACTGAAAATTTGAATATGAGTCAGAGCTGAGAGGGCTAAATAGTACTCACCTTGCCTTTGACTTCAGCACACTTCAAAATGGATTTTATTTTACCCTCCTTTCTCCTACTGTCCCCTAAATGGGATCAAGAGCTCTGTGAATAATCAGTAATAGTGCATTAGTTGTACTTAAATGCTTTTGTGCATCTCAAAATACCTCTCAATTTAGGTATTACTAACAAGTATCTTCAACCTAAAGATAGTCTGATTGTGGCTTTTAGAATGGAATACACTCAAAAATGGCTCTGCTCAGCAAAGATGAGGAAGAATCAAAAGCTATTTAAGGTATTTATTGGCGTCAGCCTGACCTAATAGCATGCAACAGAACTAACCAATTGGGTCCAAATCGTGTCCATTTAATTCCTAGCACAGATGAAAAATATATAACAACGCCAGTAAAATGATGGTTTCTTGGAGCAGGCAGCCCACATACGGCAGACTCTGAGTCATTCTGAAGAGTTTTCCTCACCCATCTTCATAAACGCTAAAGCCGAGGAGAGCATTTTCATTCTGTAACTGTCAACTGTAAATCCTTCAGTAGTTTAGGATCCAATCTTTTTCTCTGCGTTAGATTTCCTGAGCCATCTCTGAGTACTATCATGTCAAAAGGCAATAAATCTGTTGGTTTTTTCTACTAATATGAACTCAATAAAAATATACAAAACCTTTTAGTTCTTTCAATTTTTGTATAGCTTAAATCTTTCTGAATCCAAAATAATCACATATTCACTTAGCATCTTATAAAGACTTACTTTATCACAGGAACTTTCTCACCTAATTAAAAAAAGATACAATTTACCTAGAATTTACCCAATATCTGAGTTCCACTACTTCCTGTTAAACTGAACTGAACTTGCCAATGCTATTAGGGAATCTAGTAGATTTCCTGTCAAATCTATGCTTATTACTGAAAGAATTTCAAAGGCTTGGCAGAAGAGTTTATGTATGCTTTTAGCATACATTATTTGACAATTTACAGAGTTCTGTAATTTTTAAATTATTTTCTTTGATCTTCTGGAATTCTTGAAATCAATTGTTAAAAAAACACAGAGAAACCCTAAATATCTTTCCTGGACCACAACAGAATGGGAACGCAATGCTAGCTGGTGTTCCTTACACAACAGCTGTAGTGCCAAGGTCTGTACTCTCTAAGAGATATTGTGAAGGGGCTTCTCAGTCCTCCGGGACAAGAAAAAAATTTATTTCCTTGCTAAGTAAGTAGCACACTTGACTTCCTTGAAGCTTTCTGTAAAGTCAAGATCAGGGAGGCCCCAAATGAGGACCTCCAGCTGCCATGGGGTGTGTTTCAGTCAGGCAATGATCCAGAGTGTCAGAACTAAATCCTTTTCCAGCAGCCTCAATAATGAATCCGTTTTCGTATTCCTGACAGCTGAATCGCACCCGCCAAACACAGCTCTTGACATAACGAGTATCTGAAAGGGCTGTCAAACCATATCAACAGTCATCTTCATATCACTAATCTCTAAATCCAACCCTATTCAAGGGCATCCCTCTATCTGTAAAAACCAGAAAACATAAAGGAGAGTCTAGAGCATTATTGCAATAACTACTGCCAGTGACTGAACACCAGCTATTAATCCAGAGGTTACTTTAAGGACTACATAGATTAACACAGATATGTTTACTCCATACCAGTTTCCATGACTGTGCCCCACTATTACACTCGATCATTACTCTCTTTGAAAGAGTCAATTCACTTGCTACCACCCTTAGAGCCCCCAATGGCAGTCCCAGGATCATTACTGGTAATCATCTTCACACAGAAATTCAAGCTGTGAACATCTGTGCTCCTCTTGCATAAACTTAGAGCAGTCAAGAGAGGACTTACCTACCCCTGAGAGCCTACACCGAGTTCTGCATTGCCAGCACTGTGTCCCTGTGGACAGTCTCACCCGAGAGCACAATTCATTTCCCATTTCAAACTGGCAGAATTTTGCCCTTCGCTAGACCAGGCATATTTAAACCGATAACCTCCACTTGCTTGCTCCCTTCCTTGCCCAACTAATGAGTTGGAAAGAGGAGTGCAGCAAAGCCAGAGTCCAACGTAAAATCTGTGATTTTTGTCCCTCTTTGCTGCTGGAGGGGGAAGAGATTGAGAGATAGATAAGGAGATTAAACTACATGGGAAATATTCTCAAGCAGAAATCCCCCTCAGTTATGGAGCTGGCCAGCGTAGGCCACCAAGAAACATGACCTTATGTTTTGAAAACTGAGTGAAAATGTTGTTGCTCGTTTTTACGGCAGAAGTGTGGCCCTCATCTAATAAGCCCTAAAAGATGACCCCTGTCCCCCCTCCGCAAACAGACAGCAGCAGCCAAAGTGGGACTGTCATTACGCTCTCTCACTATTACCCTCAGACTCTTGTCTGCAGACCTCCAGTTCAGCCACAGATTTGGTAGCTTGTCCACAGAACATAATCATATGCAGCAGATAAACCCTGCCACCTCCTTCTTCTATACTAGAGCTCCAATGTACAGCTTTTCATATGTCCTTTACAGCTCTATTTGTAAAACATCTAAACTGCGGACCATCATGGGAAATATTTGCTGAAGGAGAAAGCTGACCTATCCTCTGCTTCTGCTTTTGATCTATCTGTCCTGTGGAAACAAGGACATTTTTTAACAGCCCATCCTGTCACAGTCCTGAATATTTTCTTGCAAATGACTGTTCTGCAAGCACCTTCCTTACCAGAAATATTTCCATTTCTCAGGTAGCTCTTCTTCAGAATGGCCTATCCCTAAAGCTGGGGGTTTCTGTGGGTCTTCATAAATGAAGCACTTCAGAACAATGAGTCATTGTACTGAAAGCTCCCAGCCAAAGGTTTTTTTCTGGGATGAAGACAGGTTTTGGGGTGATACCTTCAGAAAAGTTAAGTACTTCTTGTGCTGCTTTGCTAACATGTTTCATTCTCCTGCCTCACCTTTCTTTGGAAGTGTGTGATATAGCTGGACTGGCTAAACCAAGGTCAGCATCCACGGTTCAGGCTGGGTAGTTCCCAACACCAAAATGTCTCCTGACCCCCTTGTCACAAACAATGTACACCTATGCATTCATACATATCTCACGCTCTCACACTAAATGGCGTGTTTCCAGCTTAGATAACTCCTTTGGAGACATCATACCACAGGAAGCAGAAGTTCTTCCCTGCAAACACAAAGCTGGTGGTTTTGCTCTGTAACAAGTCTGCAATGGAGAAAGCTTATCTCATCTCAACACCTAATGACTGTTAATGAGCTCTCCAGATGATGGGGCACTAGTTTTGGCTGTCCTGTTACCACATGCAGTGCACACGTGTACATACAAATGCCCTGCCTCCCCCCTGACACGGGATTAAGCTTGAATTGCTTGAACTTGGAGCAGAAATCATGGGCAAGGGCAGGAGTCCGCAGCTGCTTCTAACACACTGAAGAGCTTAGAGACTAGAGTGAGGGTAGAGGCAAAATTCCTATCTCCATCAACTCCTTATAGCTTTTCCTCAAATAAAAACATACCTTCAAAATCATTTTCTTTTCAAAACCCAAACACTGATTCTGTCTTTCTCCTAAATCAGAGAAAAAAGCAAGAACTGGCATACTGCCCATCTCTGAGACACCATGTTTTGTGCTCCTCTCTCCACAGTGCCCACGTCCCAAGCATGCTTTCTGCTTTATCTATTTACCTTATGTACTCTCTATTTAGATGACATTTCTCAGGCACTTGAGCAACTCACAGCCATGACCACCGCATCCTCTTTCGGAAAGAGCTGTTACCCCTCCTTGCTGTGGGGAAAAAGAGGCACAAAGCAGTTCAAGCACTTGCCTGCAGTGGCACAAGTCATCTCAGACTCACTTTCCAGTTAGTGGAAAGCTAGTCAATACCTGCCTTTGGCCAGCTGAAGTAGGCCCTGGAAGTGCTTATTTCTCTTCACTGACTGTAAGAGGAGACCCCTCTGACCAGCGCATCTGCACGCATCTGCACTATAGGCATATAAATCTAACAAAGGTATAACCCACCCAGGAAGTGTATTGATGAGCAAGGACTGTTAAGTCAGAGCTAAGCTAGGGAAGATAATCCTTCCTGTTTAATTCCTTCCCTGAAGCCACACGCATGCAAAGCACATGAAGGAAGCAGGGGACAGAAATTACACAATCATATCAGAGTTTCCTTTGTCATTTTCCTTACCTATCAGGTTTAATGTTTGCAAAGCTGCTTTTGAACTCCAGCAAACAGCTTGCTTTGATATCCAGATGCAAATATCACTGTTTGTTAAGTGGGCTGTAAATGGATTTCATAGTTCGTTCCAAAGCTGCCACACATGAGCACAGCAAAGCTAAAAACCCCAGCTGGAGTTTTCTCTGTTGTAGAAAGATGAACAGAGCAGGATCACTCAGCCATCTTATTTGCAGTGACAGCAGCCTGCTCCTCCTGCCAGAGACCAAGAGAGAGGTGTCGGACCAGACTTCAGTGTGAAGAGGGAAGCCTGTCACAGACAGACAGAAGGCATCCGGGCTGCTTCCTGAGGAACGTTTAAGGACTACGCAGACCAATGGAAACCCTTTCTTGCCCTGCAGGGCAACTGAATAACAGACTGCCCAAAAAGGAAACAAAATGGAGAGACGGAAGAAGCTCAGACACAGAAGATCCTATCTCTTTACAACCTGGAAGCTGCAAACCAGAGTTTCTCAAACCTGGTATCGCTACATCTGCTTCTATAAATGTGGTGATGGTTTTCCAAATGGTATATAGGATCTTTTAGAGATATACGTAGGACTTAGGAAAATGGAATGGACATAAAGCATCACCTTTTCTAGATGCTACCTCAAACTCTCTTAAAAGAGACTGTTAAAACACTCCATGGCATGCAAGAGATTTGGCATGGTACAATTCATAATACTTTTAAATGTCTAAATATACTCTATTGTACCTTTTGTGACCTCCCAGAATCAAGTTGCTTAAGCACCAAAAAAAGGAAGTGATTGATTTCTACTTAGTTTACCCAGAGCTCCGATACAAGGGTATTTATTTATTTATATCAGCTGTTCTTTGCTGATCTTAGCTCAAGAGCTTATGAACCTGTGTCATGAAAAGGACTTGCATCTCACACAAGGAAGCGAAAGTCTTTCTGAAAGAAAAAATGTCAAGTTCCATTTAAAGTAACAACAAGAGCACAATTCTTGACTGTAAATGGCTTCATTCCAAGCCTTAGTTTCCCCTAAGTGGTCAAAAAATTTATGCCATAAATTTTTCATAAAACGAAAGTATCTGAAACTTTGCACGAGATACTGCTTTATGTAGAAAGTGCTCCTGGGACAGCCCTTGCACACGAACCCGCCTTCCGAGAGCCGGATCTCCGCCGGGGCCCGGTGATGCCGGCAGACACCGCGACACGGCCACCCCCCGCCCCGGCC
>NW_009215596.1:0-12212 GCF_000690835.1 Fulmarus glacialis
TTTTCCAACCTTAACGATTCTATGATTCTCGCAAGGTTTGTAGCAATTGCTGTATTTATCTGTTTGACCAAATTTGATTTATCTTGTGCATGGAACAGCGCCGATTCCACCAAGTAAATGAAAGGAGAGCACCAGGTGTAAGAGGCGTAATTAGTGGTTTTGGTTTTAGCACAGCCTGCCAGTGCTCATGCCCATAGGTGTGCACGGGGGCAGCAGTCGCTGAGCTTCGACTCCTGCAGCCTGCAGTGCAACTTTCAACTCTCAGCGTGATTAGGCAGCTGTGAGCTCTTTATATAAGCGTTCCGTCTGTGTTTAGATGTAAACCTAGTTTGCCTAAACTAAAAACCCATGGAAAGCTTTGAAGTGACTTTATTGCCATTAGCTCACTGTTCCTCATTAATGGTTACTAGCCCTTTGTGATGGCTTTCTCTTGGGCATGATAGTTACTGTGGTTTTCACAGCAAGGGCCCTGCAGATTGAATCCAGATGCATTTGTTATGCATCCTAGCACTAAGGAAACCTGACTTTCCATCTCACTGCTGGCTAGGGTTTTGCACAATAGGGTGTGACATCAGGATTATGTCATCTATGAGATTCTTGCCTCCGGGTTAGACTGATAAGTACAAGATGAAGTCTCATAAGACAGACCTATACTGCCAAGATGCTCGCTGCTTTAATGTTCGTGTGCTTTTAAAATTAAACCCATGATGTTTTCCCAAGGAAATTGTTTAGATGTAAGAGTAAACAGGGCAGTGTTGGGGTCGCTTTCTTAACTCGCCCATGGGCAGCTGAAAACTCAAAAGAGAATCAATATTGAAATTGTTGATATGTATTACACAGATTAGAGCAAACTTAGAAGAAGAGAGGAAAAAATTACGCGTACTGTCATGTTGTGAAAACTAAATTAGTTGCTTTTCATCTGTTTTTTTTTTTCTTTCTTTCTTTGGGTGTTTCATTTTGGAGCAGCTCTGTACAAACTACATTCTTATCTTCTGAATCTGAGATATTCAGCGGAGGAGGATTTTTTCCCTTGGGTTCCCACGGTTCTCTGTGATTACATAAAATCTGAACACTGGAGAGGAAAAGCTTGTATTAGCAGGTCAACACTGATGATGCAGCACTATCCTCAAACATTGTTCTCTGAAGGTTTTAAATCTCTAGTAAGAAATTACTTACATGTTTTGAAAAATTGAGTGAGACTAAATTTTAAAATGTCAGTTTATTATGATCTGGAATTTTTGAACTGATTATCTCTAACAACACATGGCTGTGCTTGCACCTACAGAAATTTACCTCATGCTCTCACAAATATATGGTGTTTTAATGACGGAAAATTGAAGACAGAGTAACTGAACAAATAATAGCCATCTTGTAGCATACCTGATATATGCCTATTGGAAGAAAGAAGTATGTCATGTGAAATCTGTAGTCTGCACAGACTTTGGCAAACTTAACGCAAGACTTCTGCTGCCGTCTTTTCCCCTCCTACCCGTATTTGAATTATAGCTGGCAGAGTCTAAAATGTGTCAGACTGTCGGTGGATGAAGCAGTGGGCTGTCTCTGCAGAGCATGCTGGTCGAACGGATGGGTACGGGTGAAAGATTTGTAAGCAGTCGGCACTTCCTGGTAGTTAATGAACCGGTTACGTGTTTGGGCATGTTACAAAGTGACCCATTGTCTTGCTTATTAGGTGGCTAATGGAACTGTTTCCAGGTGACTTCTCAAAAGCGATTTGGTCATTAGTTTCCATCTGCCAAGAGCAGTTGGATGGTAAGGAAAATGTGAGCAAGACACTTTTTTTTTTTTTTTTTTAAAGTAATGAAAGGCACTAGAAAGCACAAAATGGGAGGTTCTGGAAGATTTTTAGCCTTCAGGATCCCATTGTTGGGATACTGTTTTCCTTCCTTGCAGAGTTCTTGCACTTCACAACTCTGCTTCGCAGTTTGAGTCATCCCACCATGTTCCAGATGTGTGCTTTTAAGTACAACTGGCATTGAAGTTACACATACCTAACTAGATTGGTATGTTTGCTCGAGGGATTTTTGCACCTGTGTATGCTGGAAGGAATTTCTGTAAAATACCTGTACAGAGTCCACAAGCATGCTTTGGGCTGTGTTCATAAACTGTGGTGAAAAACAGCTGGTCTAAATACACAAACATTTTACCTTCTTCGTTTTAAGTATTTAGGTAACATTCTGAAAGTGTTATACAGTTGCACTCCTGGGACCAGAGAAGGAGGGAGAGAGGAATTGTAAATCATCTGTACTCACACCAGTGGGAGAAGTGTTACATCTGGTTAGTTCCCGGTACCAAGCAGGAACATCTTTTTATTAAAGAACAGGCTCGTGAGCCTCATTGCTAGAAAGCTGGGTGGAGGACCAAGGCAAGGAAATTATTTAGTGACAACTCTGATCTCTTGATGTTGTCCTGAAGACTTTTTTCCCCTCTCTTGAGCTACAAGATGGCAGATGATTTGAATGAACACCTTAGCAATGTTTTGGGTTTGGTGGAGGGTGTGTTGCTGAAACTTGCCACTTCCTTCATATTTCTGTTGCTATTTACGTGCTGGTTTGAAATGACAGGGTGCAGGCATAGTTGGGAAGGACTCAGTGAAAATTGTGTCAAGTCAAGTGCCATTACAGTAATCTGTTTTAATAATAGTTGAAATGTCTGCTTCCTCACCTAGTCTTTTAGGTAATGTTTTTGGGTTTTAAAGTCAGATTGTGACTTTAGTCATTGTCATTCTTGTAGAAACATTTGTAGCTGAATGCTCAATATTTCCCTTTGGGGTAGGTTTTTTAAATGACAGGTTTCTTGGAAGTCTGTTGATCTAAATAGATGGAGACATTTCCCTTTCTATGCTGAAATTCTGTAGCTGGAAGCTATGCAACCTTTAGGAAAAAAAAAAAGAAAATATATTCTGTTGCTTTAAACGAGCCAGTTTGAGACACTGTGCAACTCTTCTGAAGGTTTGCATAGCCAGTCTGAGGTTCCAGGTATTGGTACTTTGGCATCAGGGTTTTGTGGCTTAGTGCTGCGAGAGCCATAAGCCAGATACAAAAACCCACCCAAGTATCTCTGGCTCTCAGTTACTTACTGGAAAATACACAAATGTTTTTATGGATGAGTGATTTGGTTCTGAAGTGTAATTGAAAGTCGTAGCTTGTTTTTATTGCTGTGTGGTGGAAACTCATTTTCTCAGTATAGGGTCCAGCATTCATTTGTGAGGCTTGTGAGAAGTAGAATGCTATCGGGAAAGTTACGGTGCCTTTTCTGGTTTGTCCTTTAGTGGTAAAACAAAGTGATTAATCTGTCCTCCTTTCTTGAGGTCTATGTTGGAAGCTGGGGGATTTCCTCCCCTATCACATCCCTCTTGAAGTTACAGCTTTGTTCTGGCCACAGTCTCTCTATTTCATGGATACAGCTCGAGTTCCTTAAACAAGTTTCCATCCTGTGTCTCCACCCGCTTAAACTTCAAACACTTCATAAAGCTTTGGATCACTCTTAGCTTAAATATTTTCTTTTATTCTTGCATTCGTAAAGTAGGTCAGTCTTAAGTGTGACATTTTTTGTATAAAACAGCTTTTTCCAGGAGTTCTGTGGTTGATGAGTAACGGATATAAACTCAAGTGTTTGATCATGACATTAAAACTAGAATTGATTTTGAGTGAAATGCTATTCTGAATTTTGTAAAGAGAATGAATGATTACATTGGGCCTTATGCCTTTTAATCACCTTCCTGGGCAAATTTATAAAAAACGATTTTACCAGAGATGGAAGAACACTGGCTGTCCTCAGGACAGGGATATCATTTGGCAGTGTTTTCGTTGTTAATAAAGGGACATGACAACCATAAGACTGTGTTTTTTCATCATTTTATAACAAACTTCTGCCTGTAGGTAAACCCAGAGTACATCCTGGAGAGAGCCGTGTCCTCAAGCAGAAGAGGAGCGATTGCTTTGCATTGAAATGCTGTCCTTTGAAACTCGTTTATCCTTTAGGGATGTTTCTAAGGTACCCCAATATGAATTGGAGTTTTCCTCCTATGTCAGACCTCTTGTACATCTCAAAAGCGTCTGCTGATTGCTTTTGCTGGGCCTTGGATGTTTTGGGAGAAGACTTGAGCTTCTAAAGAAGAGAGATTGCCTTTTATGACCGCTGTTGTGCAGGAGGATAACGTACCACGAGCAGGGGTATCCAGAACAGGCGATCAAAGAAAATTCTATTGGATCCAGGAGCTATGTAGTGCTTTCCGAGTGTTTTGCTGCAACTACTGCGTGTCACTTTGATGGGCCTGTGCTCTGGTTTGCCCATCCATTTCTTTAACAGAGAAGATATCAACTTACGCCTTCCAGAAACCTTTTCCAAGCTGGTTACCTCTCCTGCTTCGATTTTAATAAGTGCTGCTTTTTAATCTGTGGTGAAGGGGTTTCTTGGAGGTAGTCCAGCCTTCTTGCAGTAAATCCAAGTTCATGAATGTAGATTTAAATTCCTACTAATCAGTCTGTCATCCAGTTTTCTATTATGTAGCAGCCAATTAACCTGTAGCAGTTCTTTATTTTTCTTGAAGAAAACAGGTTTCAAGGAATGTTCTCCTCTCCAAACATGACTTCCCTGGGTTTAGATAGTCTTCAGAAATCCCACTTCAGTGCGTTTTAGTTGCTGTGTGAGGAAAGGTGAAATCTAATGTAGTGATCAATGATATATATTTTCTCCCCATGAAGGAGGAGTGAATTTTTGAAGTGATTATATATTGCTGAAGCACAGAGGAGGCTTTGGCTAATATATATCCCAGCGTGCCTTGGATTCATAACGGTTCAATCGCTGGCATTGTTGTTTGAGTCTCAAGATACTGGATCTGGCTATGGCAAACCAACTTTATTGAAATAGCATGTTGGTATTTAAAACAATATTAATACTATATTTGATTCATTAAATATACAAAGGCAAGTTAAAGCGTTTCCATGTGTGCACTGTTAGTTCTGGCGGGAGGTTCTTCAGTTGGTTTTATGTGGTTTCAGACAACATTTTAGCACATTCTTAAAATACCCACAAAAGCCTTTATGTAAAATCTCATAAAGGTGAACCACATAAAAATTATTTTTTTCCTGTTTCATGTCATTAGGATCAAAGTACAGTAGGTAAGAATAAATTTCCAAAAACCTTGTTTCGGTCCCTCTCTTAATTAATGTTTCATGCTCATAGCAAGCTCATAAAGTGGGTAATGGGGAAACTGTCTGTACACACTGCAATATTCTCAGTGGCTGCCAGTTCATTTTGAGTGAATTCACTTATTATATATATGAATTTTTTTTTTTTTAAGGAAACTTGGTCTCAAAGTGGACAATAGCTTCTGCTCTCTGGCCTTTAATTCACACTGCCCTTTTGTCAAAGGAAGGGTCACTTAGATTGGAACGGAGGTTCACTGCGGGACTGAAATTCCTGTTAACTGCATTAACCAAAATCCATTTGTGAATTCCCCAGGGGATATAAAAAAGGTGTTTGTTGGTTTGTTAGGTTTAAATTGCCTGTTGGAAGTCTGGCTTTAGCATGCCTGTGGAGCAAAAGGCTTTCCTTTTTTAATGGTGTATTATCAGTGGCTTGGCAAATGTCATAGGACAGTGCTGTGTGTGTTGGTTACTTAAATGCCCAGGCTAAGCTTGGTGATGAGTAGCAGTAGTCACCCATTAAAAATAAAATGATGTGGTGAGTTAGTATGAAGTCATATACCCCTCCTGGGGCCAGCATTGTTTTTGATACAGACTTGGATGTGTGCAATTAAAAAGGGAGCTCTTTTGGTGACTCTGCCTTCTTGAAACAATGTGCTGCACTGATCTGTAAGTGCAGAGAAAATGTTGAAAGTTGCATATGTTATTTGCGTTAACTTCCCAATATCTTTTCTCCTGACTTGTAGAAAAGAATGGGTTAGCGTTCTTTAATCTATAATACTTCAAGCTAATACATGAAGTCCAAAATGCACAGTAAATCAAATCTTAAATGCCATTTAACAACTGTCAGGCTTTGTGTTTAGAAAGGAGGGGAGCATGAAGGTGGGAGGGTTCAACAAGTTTTTCATGTTGGCGATGAGTGATACTTTCCTTTCTTGCAGAAGAGGAGAGACATGCAGTCACTTGCAGATCTGTGTGATCGTCTTGGTTAGACAGTAAGAGGCAGGAACACAGAACGGTTTAATCTGCGTGACTCTCTCCCATTTTAGCTGCTGGGAACTGTCAATCATAGCAGCTCCTCATGTCTTTGGATGATGAGCTTTTGCTGTCCTCCAGACAATGAATTCTCAGGTGTTTTGTCTGCTTTATGTACGTACTTGCAGAACGGCAGTAAGTGCTCAGAAGAGAGCAGAAACGTCTGACTACTAAAATGTCTTGTCATTGATCTTCTGGCTCAGCTGAAGTTGCTTCTCCTCCTTTCCTTAGTTCTTCGCAGGAGATGGTGGTTCTGTGCAGCAGGAGTTCATCGCTGAGATCTAAGAGTTGTGTGCCATGAAAGAGTATTCCCTTTTGCTCGATTCTCCTTATGGCTGTTTGGTAACTTGAGAATGGAAACAGTTGGTAAAATGCTGTGGGTTATAGTTTCAGTCTTCTAGAAGCTAAAATTGGTTCTTGTGCATCTTTCTTCCCACAGTGTTAGGTTGTTTACCATTACTTTAAAGTGTGTCTTTCATCTGGCACATAAGGAGCCTAGCACTGGTGTTATAAAGAAGGAGTTGGGTTCCGCAAATGTCGTTGCTTTGTTAGTTTTCTAAGAGTGTACTTTTTGCTACCAGAAACCTGAGAGTTAGGTAATGTAGCCTACTCTCTATTGTATACCGTATCTGAAGCTGGAATTATATGTAAACCTCGACAACATCCCTTCATTTCTAAGAACCTTGGTTTCAGTTCAACTCTATTTGCAATAAATCAATGTCAGCTTCACACAAACTTTTGAGACAGCAGCGTAAAGCTACTTACTTGCTCCCTTTTGTCTTAATTAGCAGACTTTGTTATAAAGAACTTCCAGACTTTCCCAATAGCAAGAGAAAGGAAAAACAGAAAAAGACCAAACTGTAAAATAAAGCCTTACCCTCAGCCTACTTTGTAGCTTGTGCTTTTACCAGCTGTTACAGTTAATTGGAATCAGAGGAATTGTTTGCTCAAGTACTGTAGAAATCTGTAGCTAGCTCTGTTTCTCACTAGACTTTTATTCTCCTTTAGAGAAATATACAGTTTTTTGTAATTAAAGTCTCTGCATTATAAAATGATTAAAACTGCTGTGTTTCTAGGTATATAACTGGTGAGAGTGTGCCGTCTTAAAAGAAAAAAAATCTTTACTAGGATGTAGAGATTCTGCTTATTTAAGATTATTATTGATATCTGACTCTGGCTTGGATCCTGCTTGCTTTTAACATGCCTATTGGATTGCGTCCTGCAGGTATTTTGAAGGTGGAGTCTCCTCTGTCTACCTCTGGGATCTGGATCATGGTTTTGCCGGGGTGATCCTCATTAAGAAAGCTGGAGATGGATCAAAGAAGATTAAGGGATGCTGGGATTCCATCCACGTGGTGGAGGTTCAGGTACAGCCTCTGGGGCAGCTGATATTCCTAAGTGAAAACAAAACCCAGACAATTAACGAGCACAGGTGTTCCACTGAACAATGCAATATTGTGTTAGGGGCTGTAAACTTCTTTCCCCTGTTAATTTTTGAAAATTCCCTGAGGCAATTTGGATAGAGATAAGTCAGGGCTGTAATCAAAAAGAATCCCAGAAGAATTGAAAGTATGTTACTTTCTGTGCATGTGATCCTGAGATTATTTTTTTTTTAACATAAAGGTCTACAGATAAATATCACTAATTAGGTAATAAAAACAAGGTAATAGGAGGTTAAATTGCTCTAACTAGTTTTGCTTTGGAAAATTAGGGGAATGTGCACACTTAAAATTGTTTTTCAGAAACAGACCGTGCTATGTGAGTGGAGTTATACGTACCTGTCCTGTTGCTCATGGGGTCTTCGGGGCCAGCCACCATTTAGTTTTTGAAGGGATTTTAACCTTTTGTCTCTATTCTTTTTGTTATCCTTCCACTTCTAGGAGAAATCCAGTGGTCGTACTGCTCATTACAAGCTGACCTCCACAGTGATGCTGTGGCTGCAGACTAATAAAACTGGTTCTGGTACCATGAACCTTGGAGGGAGCCTTACCAGACAGGTATGTCTGTATATTGGCACGAGTGTATGCTGCAGACCCAAGGCATGCCTTTCCTCATTTATATACCCAGTAGCCCCAGTCAGGAACAAAAAGTTGATTTTGTGAGGTGTTGTATAAACATCTATTCTCCTGCTGCGTATGCAGCCCAGTGAAACAGTTAATGCGTAAGTGTGTAATTAGCAGGAAGCCCCTTGAACTGCCATACTCCCCTCGATGGCAGTATAGCTTTAAATTAAAAATATAAAACACAGTGGGAGTTTAGACTTGGTTCGTTTTTCTTTTGTTATTCCTAAATTTTTATACTTCCATATGTGTTACCCAGACAGATATTTTTATCTGTAAGGTTTCCCCAGTTTCTTACTGGAAGATTCCAATAGGATTATAAAAATACAAGATGACCTCTTTTGTTATGCATCTCTTTTAAAAGCCAGCTAGGCCACCGTGAACGAACCTGTATTTTGCATTGACTATAGGATTCTTCTTTGCATTGACGTCAGTTATCTTTTAGTATCCTTCTTTAGTATTTTCCTCCTGCAATACCAGGACACTAATTTTTAAAAACCTCTTTAGGAAAAAACAAAACCAAAACAAAACGCTTCTAAACATTTGGGTTTTTTGTGCCAGTGTTTATTACTTTGACTTCCTCTTGAGAGCGCTGTTTTTGCAAGGAGGGTGCCAGACTGATGACTGTTCAGGCAGTGCTGCTGTCTTAGTCTCCGACAGGCAGAATCTCCTGGACTTGAGTTCGCTGGGTGAAGGTGCTTCTGCCCCAGCCACCTGCCAAAGGTTGCCGTCTCCCTACTTCATGCTGCTGATGAATTGCGGTTGCTTAAGATCTGGACTCTGGAAATCAGTGACTCGAGCAGAGTAATAAACTCTGGAGGACAGGAGGCATATTGTATGGTCATGAGTGACTAGAGAGATTGGCAGTAGCTAAAACTCCTTTATGAGACTTCCCAGGGCAGACTGTTGCTTTCGATACAAAGGACAATGCAGACTCTGTTAAACAGTTCATGTTTTTGAACAGGTTTGAGCCAGGCGAGGGAAGGAAGGATCTGTGATTGCAGAGAGGAACTGAAATTGTGTTAGTATTGCAGTCCCAGAAGCTTGCCCTAGACCTAGGTGATTTTCTTTCCACGTTGTTGATTTACAGAAGAAGCTGATGGAAAAGCAGGGGCGGGGAAAAGGCATCTGGAGACAGTTTTGAGCATTGCGTACTCTTTTAAAATGTTTGCAGTAATTACACCCGAGTTATGGTGACCCGGACAAATATTTAATCACAGGCCTTCCTAATACTTTAAATCATAGCTGTGAAGTGGAGGCCAAGGGCTTGACTCTGGCCATGGCCTTATGGTGCGTGAGAGCTGTGCCAAGGAAAACAAGAGTCTGTTGAGAACGGGTGTCCTCAGTACACCTTGGCCTGAACTGCTAGGCCTTGTTTAGTTTGACTTTCACTCTCTAAGTTTTAGTGGGGAGATTCATGCTTCTGTCATCATTTTAACAGCAGATCATTTAATTCATATGTGATGCATTAAAGCAGGGGCCTGCTTCCAATGTAAGTAACCATAAAAAAGCCACTGGGGTAACGATGCACTGCTTCTGCACAAACAATGGAAACTTGAGTTTCAGAATTTAGCTTTGGGCCGGAGATTTTCTGTTTGCAGATGCCGTAGTAGGCTTAGTGGGACAGGCTTCGTCAGAATCCATGGCAGAAAATGAAAATCTTCATGCTGCCTTGAGGTATGCTGTGTGAGGAGGAGCTGTTTGTCCTGAGCCATTTATTTAGCTGTAGCTGGACTAAACTCCTGAGTGCAAGGCTTTCACTTTGCTGTAAATCCGGTTTGCCACATTACCTAAGGACCAGAGGTTTTATTTTTACTTTTGGTAGGCTTTTTATACAGTCTGCAGCAAACTTAGGCACTGAAGGTAGGTTTTAGTTATCTCTCAAATGGTATGTTACAGTTTTACCTTGATGATATCAGTAATCTGATGTCCTAACCATAATTTTGAAATAATTTTGTCCATGGTAAATTGTACATGGTTTTGGTCAACTCAACATTTAAGCTACTTGACCACCTTTGATCCTAAAATGTGAATAGCAGATGTCCTTGTGTTTCAGTGGAAGCTTTTGAAGTGTTCACAAGCTTTGTAATATCCTGGCTTATAAACTGATGGCAGAGAGAACCTTTCAATGCTTTGAAAGGGAAGTCTGTTGAGAGCCATTACTTTGAAACCAGTTTCGCCTCGTAGCTGCAAATCGGGTATTTTTCGAGTGATGACTGGAATGATTAACTTGGTGGCCAGGAGCAGGCGCAAAGGAACAGCTAATGTAATGCCTCCTAATTCACCACCTCTGGCAGCGATGAAGAGCTGGGCATGTCTTGCATTGAAATGCTATGGGGAGCATTTGCAACTTCATATGGAAACACTTGCTCAGTAATTCCTCTTCCTAATGTCTGCAGATTAAACTCAGTGCAAGTAATCAAGCAATCCTATTTGTTCTTCTGCAAATGGACAACGTGGTAGCATGGTAGACCTGAACTTGGATCTAGAAGTAAGAGTCTAGAAATAGCTGTTCTCTGCTGTCATTTCCTATTGGTGAAATATTGTTGCCCTGCATCAGACACAAACATGGAGTTTTTTGTTGCCTTTGTCAAGGCTATTTGGAAAAACTTGTCTTTGCATTTCTTGAATATCCCCAGACTCTTGTTACTACAAGGCTTCCACTTAGGCTATTCCTAAATGTTGCACTGAATTTCTAAGAATAATTTTTTTTCCTCTCTCTCTCCAAGACATCGTGTATTTGAGTATTCTTACACCTGGCTTGGAGCCATGTGATGTTACGTTCTGGATAGATATTACTTAGAGGTCATGTCCCTATCCTATGTCTGCTTTAATGTTATACACTGGGAATTGACGTGTCTCTTCCAATTCATTGTACTACTACTTTTCAGTGGTTTTTCCCAATGCAGTTTTTCATGTGCTACAATAGGAGTTGTCTCTGTCTTTGTTTATAAGGGGAAAGTAACTGTACAGGCATTTTACATTTGTAAGTGGACAGAATAAGGAAAGAGAGGGAGAGACATGGTAGACGGAGGACTCAGCCTGTTTTGGGAGGTTGAAAATCTCCTTTGTGTAGCTTTATTTTACTTTACCTGTTAGTTTTCAAAATGAGAACTTCAGGCTGCTTCTTTATCAGTTCAATTATGAAACTTTTTTTAAGAGTTGGAGTAGGGACTAATTCAAATAAAATATCATATGATGTGTTCTGAATGGAGTTTTGGATTTTGGTTTTGTTTAAAATGTCGGATTTCAGATTCTGTCCTGATCCAATAGAGAAATATATGTATGCACACACACAAGTATACAACGTACGTATAGTGATAGATTTTTTTTTTTACATAATTTATGTATACGCATAATTGATTTATATATGTTTATGTATAAACTTTTGTCTGGAGAGGATGAGAGAAATTCTTAGCCAGCTTGTAGGATCCATAGATAATAATTTTGGTCTGAAAACTTAGGGAGAATTAAAACTTAAGTGACATCTTCACACTGGACACTTCATTAGATCCTTATTGAAGCAGTCCTTTTGTATGGAAGAACACTTGTCTTTTTGCCTAGTGAAGATTTTGTTCTAATCTTTAGCAATATATTTTGTTGTTATACACAGATACTGACGCTGTGTATGTAGCCATCTCTGAAGGACATTATAGAAGAACTTTTTGGTGGAACTGGAAGGAGAAAGCTGATTTTTTTTCATTTTTTCCCTTGCTATAGTCCTCCCCCCAAAGGCATGCAGTGTCAGAGAGAGAACTTCTATTTTTACAGTTTCCTAAACAAGGGTGCTCTTCCAGACAGTCTGTTCTGGAGACAAGCCTGGATGCAACTCAAGAGAGCTCGGAGTTGAAGGACCTCAGGCCAGGATGGAGGAAGTGACTCCCAGCTCACGTCTGACACTGGCAGGCTTCAGTCAATACAAGGACTAAGGCTGGAATTTGGGTAGGGA
>NW_009215596.1:12224-24385 GCF_000690835.1 Fulmarus glacialis
TTGACGAGGGGCCGCAGATTGAAGTGCTGTACGTCTGAGAGGAAAGGACAGGACATGTTGCCTTCAATTTACAACAAAGGGAGCACTGCTTGCAGGGAAATGAAAAATGGCAGCAGCTTTTCAATTACCTTGCACATTCTCCTATGACTGCAGGTAACTCCCACCCCCCTCCTGATTCAAGCCAGATGCTTGGCAGATGATTTTTCCTCTGACAGACGTTAAGGTCCTGTCCTCTTTGTGTACATTGGAATTACTTGTGGCGTTTGCCACGGCACTGTATTGCTTTGGCTGAATTTTGAGGTTTCATTAGGCTGCACTTTTATTTAAGGTAAGGGCAGCTGTATGATCCTATTTCATTTTATGCAAAGTAGATGTAGCTTTCCCGTTTTCTGGCAAATAGTCAAAACTGCACTTTGTGGACAGATTTCTGGAGCCCCCTCTTTAAAAGCAAGACTAACAGGTGCCTTTCTGAGATAGCGTTGCGCACAAAGAACTGTGTGTGTTTCCTACGCCAGGATGAACATTGTGAGGAAGTGCAAGTTTGCTGAGAAAGGAGTTGGCTCAAAACCTATAGTTTATTTACATATGGAGGTGTGGGAAGGGGAGGTTATAAAGTTGTAGAGAAAGCGAAGCCTGGGATTTCAGATTAAAGCAGCACAGATGTGTGTTGATTTTCATACTTGAAATACTCTCTAAGCAAAGGTGGAACATTTTGCAGAGTTGGATGAAGGCTGATCTGTTGCAAGCTGAGCTCTCCCTGCGTTCAGGAAGATGTGCCCTGTGATATATTACTGCTCAATAAAACACCAGCAGAGACATTCTGCCATTTATCATAATAGGTAAATCCTCCGAGGCTTGTGCTCTGCAATTAGGAGAGTCATATATTTTCATCAAGTTGAGCTTTCATGTAAAGGCCTATCCCACCGACTTCCAGATGTTGTAGCATTAAGCGGGGCGTTGAGGAGTGTTTTTCCACCAGAGGGATTTTCAAGTTGTAGCTGTCACGATTCTTAAGCTCCCCCTCAGCAGTTGTCCAGTTTCCTGGAGGCACTGTCTCTTTAATTGCTAATCAAGTAGTATTTTGGGGTGCAGAGGATAGCAGAGACGTACTGAACAGTAATTGTCCGGGAAGTTATTTCTGCTTCACATGAACATATGGATTTTACAGTGGTTCAGTTATATAATAGCTGGTTTAGAAAAAGAGAGAGTAGAAGAGTTGAGCACGTATGGGCTAGTGGCATATAGAGCTGATGTAGCATCCCCAGATTTGCTCATGGTTTTGAATGTACAATTTGGTAAAGGATATGGGATATCTTTGGTTACACTGGTTAGGGTAAATACATATGAAGGCCATGAAAGGATGAGGTAAGTTCTCAGCTGATTTCTGCAAAGCTGCAAGCTCCGTAGAGCTCACAACCTTCATTTATCTAGTTACAGTTTGAAATAAGCGTTGGAGGAAGAGGCCAAATTTTGCCTCACTGATATCCAAATAATTCCACATATTTTCCACCTGGAGACTTCAGTATGCCCACTGCCTGTGGCTTGGGAGCCTTTGGCTTGCGGTGGTCTGTTTGTGTTTCATTAAAGAGATTTTCACATTGCTCTGTGGCCAGAGCAGCTGTGGATGTTGTCGTCAGTTCTTCAGAGCAAAACGGTGGATGAGTTTCCTTCTTATCTTTCTAGTGTTTTTAGACACTTTGATGATGAACTGAAGTGTTTATCGAACTTAAATTTCTCTCTTCGTATTAACTCTTTCTTCAAATAACGTTTACAGAAAGCCCAAACAGCTGCTGTATTCCATGCAGGAAATATCCGAAGTGACCAGCCAGCCATCAAGAGCTTAATATACCCAGAAGAGTGAGTTTCCCTCTGAGTCAGACGTGCAGCAGATGGCTGGGGAAATGAGGCAAGGAAGCCAAGCGGCGTATCTCTCGAACGGGAGAGGAGCGACTGAGCCATGTAGATTGGACTTGGCTCATTCTGGAGCGTTAGGTTTTTGGCTGAGCTCAACAGCAGATGGGGAGTGACAGTGGGAAGATGAGCTGCTTGTTAACATCAACTTACAGAATGGAATTTCCCCTCAAAGCAAATTAACCCCTTTATTTAAGTAGCTATAGGCTTTCTGCTTAGGTCCGTGCAGTAACAGCCACCGGAAGGAACCTTTAAAAATCCCAACGACTCTGCTGTTTGTATAACATGGCTGCTTACTGACTCTGAACTCCATTAAAACAGCCTCTCGTAACATCTGGGCTTCTATAGCATATAAAAATGTTTTCCTTCTGGCAGCAGTTTTTATGGAGATGTAATAATATACGTTTTGCAAAAAAATAATTCTATTTTCAGATTCTGCTTCTTACCAATGAGCTCGGCCTGTCCAGGTGTGGAGGAGACGCAGTGGGGAGCCTGTGGAAGTAAATGACCCACTGCCAACTCCCCGGCTGCCCCAGATTTGGTCAATTTGCTGATAGTTCCCAAACTCACCGTAACATGTATATGTGTGTTTGCGTAGTTCAGATTTATATTCTCCCTCTACTGCAACTGGATCCGTTCTCCAGGCAGCATGTCTCCATTACATGTAAACAATCTGACTGCAATCTAAAGGAAAAATTAAACGTCCTTGTTCTTTTTCTCCCCCTCTTCTAGGTTATCTTTTGCCTTCAGGGTTCCAACTAAATTACATGCTTCCCCAAGCCTGTTAGAGACTTGGCTTATTAGAAGAAACCTGTAGCTGGCCCAGATTTTTAAACTCTACCCTGAGGGAGGGATATGAACAGATGGATAAGAGAATTCAGTGGGATTAGTAAAACCCTTTGAAGACTGTTCTTCCCACTACATTTTTCTCCCGGTTTTGTTTTCATGCCATCTCAGCACATCTTGTATCAGTTGAGGTTCTTGGGACTGATGTTCATTGTTCAACAGCTTGTCTGCATCTAGCCAGAATTTTCATCTCAAGAACTGGGGAATATGGTCTTTTCCCTGGCACGGATCACGGATGGTCAGCCATGGCCTCTGGATGAACATTATATGGGGGACAGTCAGATGAAACAAAGCAAGTATTGCATTCTGCAGTACTAGCTCCCCATTTTTGATCTTAGTGATGAACAATCTCACTTAGTTCAGGTACCTGTCTCCTGTTCAGATACCACACTAAGAAAGTGGTATCATTATACACTTAAGTTGATCCAACTCTGAATTTCTACTGCAAAAGGCAGTCGTCTTCTTTCCCCCCATACTTACTGCTTTGTACTTCCTTCCTCCTCATAGTTAGGTAAATGTTGGTTCAGCTTTTTGGGCTAAAAAGAAAAAAGAACTACAAACTGTCAAATTTCTCTTTCCATATTATTGCAGTAGTTTAAATCATCACCAGTCTTGCCGGTAGTTGTGGGTTTTGTATTCTCTGCACCTTCCCTCTCTACTGGAAGGTAAATAATGCCTAAGGTGTCTTTTGCCAGGAGATCCTGAAAATGGAGAATGTGCCCCACGTGTGGTCGGAAGTAGCGTTTGAGATGAAGATTAAAAGAAACAGCTGGTTTTGCAGGGATAGTTCACAGCTGTTAAGCTGACAGCACCATTCTTGTGTGCATCTCATCAACAACAACCTTGTTTTCATATCCACATGCTGTGCTACTGTGCTTCTCGTTGTGTTACATGTTCACTACCGTAGATCTCCTGCAGCCACTTAGTAGGTAGGGAATGACAATTTTGTAGTGCCTGTCTACACCAGGGATCTACAGCAGGGTTTTATTTTGATTCATGGTTTTTATTACACTACGTTTCTGTTATCAACATGTGAGCCTTTGTCTAGTTCTGGGAATTTCTCAGTATGTTGCTAGTCTGTTTGCACATTGAAAGAAGTTACTCTAGGGTTTTGAAACCCACTTCTTCCATTCCTTCTCTTGATAAGGAAAGCTGTCATGTGTCTGCCGTCAAATTTCCGTGTTACCAATGGACCTGTGTCTTTCCTTTCTAGATGGAGAAAGATGAGACTGTGAGTGACTCCTCTCCACACATAGCCAATATCGGACGCTTGGTAGAGGTAAGTGCTGTGAAGCCACCACAGCTTGAGCCTGCTGCAGGTTCCCTTGCACATATTGGGTCCCACGGCTAAGAACTTTGTTGTACGCTTGCTTTTGTCTTTACAAACAAGTTACTTATTCATATTGTATCAAGTCGAATCGTGCTAATGTTGCTCAGTGTTTGATGGCTCAGAACTCCTCCTATCATGTCTTCCAACAGTTTGTAGATACAAAAACGCCACTCCGCACTTTGTCTCCTGATCGTTATAGCAATAACCTTCCTGTAAAATAAGGGGTCCTTTTCTCAGAACTAGCTAACAATTTCCTACCCCATGCCTCTATAGTCACTTTTGGGCAGAATTATTTAAAGTCAGGTTGTGTTATACAGAACTGTCCCTTTAACTGAAAGTTCAGTGTGTATCAAGTACTTATTAAAACCACTGGAATTGTTTTTAGTATTTGATTTTATGGCAGCTGTCTGTCATGTATGCTCAGCATGATGAGTGAGGGATGTGATTGCATTAGCCGCTCAGAAGGGCTTTGGTGCAACACTAGTTTGCTGTTTCATTGCACTGCCCTGTATGAAGGTGTTCTTGATTTCCTTGATCTTCATAGCCACTTTGGCAAGAGAGGAGGAAATTCTCAACTAAAATAGACCATAATGCATTTTTTAAAGGAACTGGGAAATGAAAGGAAGGCAGGTACTTCTTTTTTGATCCCTTTTTTAAGTTTTTGGCTTGAGTGAAAGCGACCTAATGAAAAAATGCTGCTTATTTACAAGATCTTTCTCAAAACTGTTTGCCATGCAGTTTTAACGAATGAGCTGCAGCTCAAAAATTCAAAGGAACCCCTAAGCACGAAACTATTGACCTGTTGGTTATGCTAAGTGACTGACTTGCCACTTGTAGTCCGTTCAGTGCCAGGAAATTACAGAGTAAGGCTGGGCTGAAATGCGTTTTCCTTTTCTGCAGCTGAATGCAGAAAAATTGATAGCTGGATAGAAACTGCCCTCTTGTGGTCCAGAACAGCTTTCTCGTGTGCACAGCCGGGAGTAATTAATTTGGAGGAGAGGACAGGAATAGAGCTAAGCCTTTACTGTTTTGATAAGAGCAGAAAGATAGTGTCAGATTGTCTCCTGTAGGAGACAGTTTCTGTAGTAGGAATACGCTGGGTTGAACCATGCTGTGGCAGGTGTTGTGTGTCAAGATGAACACACACGACGCACAGAAGAGTGTTAGCGCACCATTCCTGAAAACAGCCGACATGACCAAAGATCTGGTTTCTTCCTTTTTTCTAGGACATGGAAAACAAAATCAGAAGTACACTGAATGAGATTTATTTTGGAAAAACAAAGGACATCGTTAATGGGCTGAGGTAAGGGGCTCTCCAGCTGACTATTGGACCTCCTTCGCTTCCCTGCGTTCCCCTGCGGTGCCTGTGGTACTGTCCCCAGCCGAGCATTGATCTGCTTTTGTTTGCTGGAACTCCCTTTCCTACACAAAGTCTTTTCATGTCCCTAATTGTTCACCTCACTGTGCTTTGGAAACACTACTTGTTCTGTGGAGTTTAGGGAACGCTTCTACCTTGTAACTATAGAAATTTGAAGCAATGTTTTAATTCCTTGTTCCCTCACCAGGAAGAAAATAGCCCAATTAGCAACACTTGTATTTCAGAATTATTTCTAATTAGGAGTTTTATTCTTCACAGTCCTGAAAGTTGTACTTAAATTCTGACTTCTCTTTCTATTATTCTTAAAAACAGTCAGTTGGTCCCAGAATTAAGTCATGACATTAATGGTTTGCGGTATTAGACTTTGTTTTAAATTCTGTCTTTCTCTCAACACCGCTGGTCAAAATATAGTGTATTAGAACAGATTAAGTGAATAAACCCCCTATGCCTTTCCGTAGGGAAACTGTACTGTACTTTTCAACCCCTGCTCATTTCTGGTCAGGAATTTTACGTAGAAATCCCAAGCTGGTAGTTCTCATGCTCGTAGGGGAAAGTACAGAACTGTGATGCCAAATCATTTCATTTTAAACTGCAGATAGACCTCCTAGCACAGTGTGATAATGTAGAATAAAGAAATGGTGCAAATAAGTATACTGCTGTTCTCTCACATACTGAATGTGAAAGAAGATAGAATAATGGTGCTAATTAAATATTTGTGCTGCCTTCTTAACAGCATGGGCAGAGGGAGTCGACAGCATCTGAGAAAGCAGCTGTTCTGGGATTTTTTTCCAAACCCCAGCTTTCATAACAGGCCTCTATTTTCATTTGTGGTGTGCAGGGGTTTAGCCAGGAAGCATTTATTAACATTAAAAGGAAATATGTAATACAGTCTTTTTCCTTGTGAACATTGCCTTAAGCTTTTGTAATTGAATCTGTTTCCTATGTCTCCCCATTGCTCAGTTTGAGTCATGGTACTTTGTGCATCGGTGAGATGATCTGCTCAGAACGGGTAACATACAGAGCATCTGGCTTTGGCTTTTCCTCTAGCCTTTTTCCTGTTTCTTCTAACCTATGTATTTACACTTATTCTTCCTGAGTGTGCTCCTGGTGGTTTCCAGAATACCAACTCTGTGTTACTGAGTTCTTCTGACTGTTCTTTTCCCTGTTTACTTCCCTCGTTTCTAAACTGCTCTCTGTAGATCTATTGATGCTATCCCCGACAACCAAAAGTATAAGCAGTTGCAGAGGGAGCTTTCTCAAGTGTTGACCCAGCGCCAGATCTACATCCAGCCTGATAACTAAACCAATCCAGGTACCCCTTGCCTGTGAGGTGTGACAACCAGCACTAAACCAGGACTCACCCAGCCAAGACCTCTGCATGATAACTGAGACCAGAACTAACCCCTAACTCCCGCAGACTGATAAATGACATTCCATCCGTGTTTCACCCAAGGGTTATTTCTTAATACGGCCAACTAAATACTGTGATTTTTATTTTAAATGTTACTCCACCCCTTCCCCCCATTTGAAATAGCACGCTCTGCAATGTGGCAGGACTTACCACTTTGCACTCTAACTTGGGAGCAAGAAAGGAGCACGTGGTCACATACCCAAAGTGGTGTTAGCTTGGACTGATTTGAGCCAGAAGCCCCGGGACGCTGTCCCTTGTGCACTAGCAGTTTTTTACAGCTGTGGTACACCACTTCAGTGGAGAAACTCCCTGTAATCTTAGCGTCCTCCCTGCAGACAGGAATGAAATCTTGGAAGTTTGAAAAAAAAAAAAAAAAGACCGGTACTTCCCGTGACTTCTGAGTAAATGTGAGCTCACCCCACATGCACATCCCCTGTTTGCCTGGTATATCTTGAATTTTCTTGGAGCTTGAAATCCAGCCCTGCTCAAGCTCTACTGAAACATTCCTAGCCTCCACTTGCTTGTGCTCTGCACAGCCTCTGAAGGGATTTGTTCATATGCTCTCATTTGCTCTGGAGCTTTGAATGTCTAGGACGCACGGCAGTGACTAACCCTGAGCCAGTTTAACCTTCCACTCCAATTCATAATGAGTTACAGATGTTGTCTTAAACACGTTAAGCTGACGAAGGGGAAAATGCACTGTTTGTTGATAATGGCTGAGAACCACTACTTTAGCCTGTGACAAATGCAAATATAAAATGTATATATTTTTATTAAAGCAGCGGAAGTCTCCCGAGACAAGAGAATGGAAATACTGTTATAAAAATGTTAGGAAAATAACCGATACAAAGAGCAGTCTTGTTTACAGGAGACAGCATCCAGGCAAAATAAGGTAGCTTTGAGTACTGAAAAGGGTGTGAAATACGGTTTGCGTGGGGAGAAATTCTACCAAACTGGATCCTAACCACTTCTCTGTGTTAGCAGCTCCTGAAAAGTCTAGTATTATTATTCTATCAATGATCATATTTAAGAGGATTTTTTTTAAAATTGGAAATCTCTTGTTGTACCATTGAAGATGGAGGTTCCTCCACAGCTGTCTTAGAAGGCAGCAAGACACGATGAGAAAAGATTTAGCTTTTTTTTGTAACCAAACTTTTAGCAAAAGGGAACCCCTGCAATAATCTCGCTGACAGTATCTCTGTTCTTCTTTGGCTGCTTTGATTTGCTGATTACTCTAGGTAAGGTACAAACTGGAAAAGCAAATTCAAGAACAGAAACTCTGGCCGCTTTTCCCACTGGAGGGAAGCTTTGACGCGGCTGCTCGACCCTGGGTGAACAGTCTGCAAAAAGGTTCAGGAGCTCCCCCAGCCCGGCCCTTTTCACGCTCCTGGGTAGAGGCTGGGTTTTCTCTGCCTTCCCGTCGTGGTCACTTGGAGAGCGAGAGCGCTAACACCCTTCGCTGGTGGTACACTGGGGTTTTTCCAATCTGTAACGTAAAAAATTGGGAATCTCCCTCCAGCAACTGGAGGCTGAGTGGAACTTCTCGGGAAGCGTGTCTTTTGGTGCCATCCTTGCTAGAGTGAATTTTGCTTTGATGTACTCACTGAAGTGTTCACTTTGCTTCCTGCTTTCCGTATTAAAACAGGCAAGCTGAGTTTTGTTTCCTCTAAGCCTGGGTTGAGGTGCTTCTCCTTCCTATTGACTCACATGCCAGAAGAACTGTTCAAAATGCCTTCTCTCAAACGCATCGCCTCTGACTTGCGTTTCCTTCTTCCCCACAGGTCTGTGCAGACTTTTGCAGACAAATCAAAACAAGAAGCTCTTAAAAACGACCTGGTGGAGGCTTTGAAGAGAAAGCAGCAAAGTTAAAAATACTCTTCATGCTAACAAGACATGCCATGCACTCGTTAGATTCCTTTCTTAGAAGACTCATCCCCCCCTTGCCCTTTTCTGTTACGTCACGTCACAATTTGCATTCAATACTATCCATGCAACGCCATCTTCTCCCCATGAATAAAGCTGTACAAACTTTTTCAGTCTCTGAGGCCTACTTTGCACCACATTTTACTATTGAGACCTTAGGCTACGTTTCTGTAGAAGTCCATGTATTTTTTTTCCCCCCTCTTCCACCCTCCCCCATTTATATGCATAAACACGGATCATTGTTTGTCTTTTCCTTCCCACCCCCTCCTGCCTTTTGTTACATTGGTGTAAAAAATGTAAAACAAAAATTTATTAAATACTGTGGTGTGTGAAAGAGGAAGAACTGGAAAAAAAAAAAAATCTATTCCACGTATGTTTGGGGCTGGGCACAGGGGATGGCTGGTGGGAGGGAGGGAAGAGAGGGTGTTCCTCGGTGTTGTACTATACTGACTAAACCAGATTTGCAAGGAGAGGTTGATTAGGAGACCTGCTGAAAGTTCTGCTCTTCTATAGCCTGGTTCCAAGGCGCTTTTCTGTCAATTTTTATGGAATGCAAAAGGGGTTTTTGTTTTGATTTTGTTTTTTGTAAAGCTTAAATTGAATCTACATCTGATACTTGAGCCTCCATACTAAAAAAAAAAAAAAAAGAAAAGAAAAAAAAAAACTAAAACAAAAAAATAAAAATAAAAAAAAAATCCCAGGAAGCAGTGTGTGCGGTTGGTGTCCTCCTTATTTCTCTTTCGTTCCTGCAGTGTTACTTGGGGTTTGTGCCGTAAACGCTTTCCTTCGTAGCCACTGGAAGCGATTGCTCTGGCTGTAGGTGGGTAGACGTGTGCTGAGAACAAAGACAAACACCGAGCACATCGGTAATCCAGCAGCCGCTGGATCATATGGCCACAGAAAGCAAGAAAGCTTTTTTTTTTCCTTTTTTTTTTTTTCCCCCTCCCTCTTGCATCCCGATCAGCTGAAACTTGTTTGTTTTAAGGAGGGTGTGATGTACGGCTGCTTTTCACACGCGGAGCATTGCGTAGCTGCGGTACTCACTTGCCTGCTGTACTTCCAAGATGTTGGCATCCCGCTGCACGCTGGGATTGATGCTTCAGGCAGCCAGCAAACGTGGAACAGATGTATTTAGAGGAGAAGGATTAGTCCAGCTTTACTGGGGGTGTTAAAAGTAGTCTGGGGGGGAACCTGTGTGTTGAAACACTCCGGTGGGCAGAGGAGAGGCGATTCGGGCCACTTGGCAATTTGACGTGGATGGTTTCCAACCACCAATGCTCACCCGAAAGTTCCTTCTCTGCTGTGATTTGTGAACCTCATCCAGGCTTTTCCCCTCTAAACCCTCGGTGGTCAGAGGGACCATGCATAGCTTCAGGTCCGCTGCCCACTCCGACGTGCTTTGGTTACAACAAACTCTTAATCCTGGTGAAACTGAGAAAGCAAAGACCTGCTGGGCTCTTCCTGCACGCGGCCATTGGAATTAGCCTTCGGGTGAACCTATGCAAATTGAGACTGTTGGCATTAATATTGATTAACGTGCTCTAATTTTGCTTTTCTAATGTGACCTATTTCACATCCAGACATCTGCAGGTGATTACAGTCCCGTGCCGGAGTATTTACCCGGGGGCCTCCGCTCTGTAATGCAGCCCATATGGGACGCAGGCTGGGGAAAGGCACACACATGCTTCCCTCAAAGCTGGGATCCCCAGGGAACGCGTTCAGATTTTGTCATTGTTGTCTCGGTTCTGTCCAAGGAAGAACCTTTTTTGAAGTTGGAGATAAGTTTGCGTGAACTCTTGAAGCTTGGAAATGGCGTGTGAGCCCAGGAGGGGGGAGGCTCGCGGTTCCTCTCGCCTGTTCCCAATTGTCGCCTGCTAAAGTTTTCGGGGGGTGAGGGGTGGGTTTGTTTTCCTTCTCCAAAGCCATCTCTGCACATGAGCCAAAAATGGAAGTCTCTCATCTCAGATAAATTTCATGAATAGGCTTGGGGTATACAGAGACACCCTCGTTGCTTGTGTGCAGGGATATACGCTTCCCGCAGAGCAGTCGTACAGGTGGGAGCTGCAGGATAGCTGCGACTACAGCGTTTACTCCTCTTCTCACCGCAGCGTAACCTGACGGGTCAGTACTGACCTCCAGCTCTGGCTTGGCTGCTACAGCCCCAGCCTACCACCGAGTTACGTTCTCACTCTCGGACACGCAGTTTCTGGCCCGTGCCTTTTCTGGTTTAACACTTGCCCCTGCAAAATCTTAAATTGCAGGCTCTTTGGGGAAGAGGCTGCATTACAGTCTCAGAGGGATGATAACCTCAGCGAGAGCCTCTTTGCAACACGAATTTCCATCCTCCACCACCTAGACGGCTGCTGGCACATAAACTTTTTTTTTTTTTTTTACCTCCTTATATTAGAGGTGGTTTTTCTGGCTTTAAGAAAAGCTCTTGGCTACCTGGTATGTGGCAATTATCCAGTGTCATGAACCTTCATCTCCGCAAGGGAGGTGTGCCAAATCCCATCCTATCCCCCTGCGTAGGTCAGAACCAACGGTGCCTTCCCCAGCACTGCAGGCTGAGCGAGCAAACGTGAGCCGAGGTTAAAAACCACTCCTTTAATAAAACCAAGCCCCAGGGTCTTTATCTGTAATAAATAGGTATTGAGGTCTAACGAAGCTGTGCTTTCTATCTTGCTAGGAATCTGCTCATGGTTTGTATTAGTACTGGATATGAATTGTTTTTCTGCAGTTCCTAGGGAAAATCCTGTTGGCTCCAGGACGGGGAAGGGGTGAGCAGCCCCATCGCCCACAAGCCTGGAGGGGAAGGATTGTGAATTAATGGAGTGAAAAACCCACCCGCTTTGTTCAAGGGGCTCAGAGAGTCTGAAAAATATTTTTTCTTTCCAAAACCAAATATGTCGGCTCCAAATACTGGCACAGCTTGTGTTTTAATTAATCTGCTGTTGCCGTGTGCTGGGCATCAGTACCCTGACCCCCATTTCACGTGCAATCTAGGCCGAGCTGAGCCGTGGCTTGGCTTCCTCGGTGCGAGGCCGAAGCAGGGAGGAGGGCGACTTTCTTGGGAAGGACAAATGTCATGGGACTGGCTGAGGAATCATGAATTAATGATAGTACGGCTAAAGCCAAAAGGGGCACGGAGTGGGGTGCTGCCGTGGGTGGGCAGCGGGGAAGTGCCGGGGGATGGGAAAGTAGCTGGAGAGGGAGGAGCGGGCAGCAAAAAGAAGAGCTAACAGTGACTGCAGGAAAAGGAAAGTTCTTGTTTTTAAAAGGACAAGTTGTGTTAGCTTTTCCTGAAGGGCCTACAGGCTTTGGTTGATTTTCCTCTTGCTTGCCCAGTGTGAGCTGCTCCTCCC
>NW_009215596.1:24409-29645 GCF_000690835.1 Fulmarus glacialis
CCCGCGGCGCCGGCCGAGGCAGCCCCGCTGCCGCTCTCCCCTGCCCGCCTGAAAGCTTCTCTCCTGCCTGGGGACACGGCTTTTACCCAAACCCCGCTGCTGCTTGTCCTTCCGCGGTCAAAGAGCCACCATGCTGGTGTGCAGGGCCCCGACAGGGGGATAAATTCATCAGTGGTGGGGATAAATTCATCAAGTTGGGGGTAAGTTCACCAACGGGAGAAGGCAGGAGCAAAAACCATATTGAGCAGAGAGGCAGCATCTTCCGCCTGGGTAACTGCCCCCGCAGCTAACCAGAAAGTGATGCAGCAGCTTCCCCGGGAAGCCCAGGCAATGAAAACGTGGGCGAGGCAAAAAAGGAGAAGTCAGAGAAATGGGGACTATGAGACACATTAAGAAAGAGGCAGGAGCTGCCAGATAAACCGGCAAAATAAAACCGAAGGAGGCATGTGGGGCAAGGACTTGTTTTATAGACCTGTGAGCTGTGCTAATTAAAATAGATATGTGTGGACCAAAACTCTTTGGTTACGCTGCTCCTTCCCTTCCTCCTTCTGAAACGGTTCCAGCCCCTGCCGTATCTTCCAGAAAGAGCTCGGTGGTGGAGACGTGAGGCCCACAGAGGTAAGTGGTGCTCCTGCTTGTGGAGATGAGTCCTCTGTCCCCTCCCCGCAGCCCCTCAGGCTCTTCTCATGTTTGCCAGTACCGAGGAAGCTCCAGGTCACCCTTGAGAGACAGCAGGTAAAGCAGAAGTGACCGGGCTCAGCTGTGGGGCGTACGAGCAGTGGAGAGCGACCTTTTGAGGTATCAAACAATTCCCTGTTTATCCCGAGAGCATCATTGGTATCAAAGAGGCACGAGGTCTCTCAGCAGCATCCTCTGCCACCTGGCTGGGCTTAGCGTCTTAGCAGCACAACATGTCACGCACTGGCTCAAGTCCTCTTCTCCCAAGGGCCACCGGGATGGAGGGGCCGGTTTGCCCGGCTTTAGGGCCAGCTTTCTCGTCTGCATCATCCTGTTGTCACGCCAGGGCAGGTCCCTTCGTCAGCTCTGCAAGCTGTCCCCCTGCTCGCCGAGAAGAGCATCCCTCTCTTCGCGGGTACCGGGTCTTCCTCTCCGATAAGCAAGGAACTGGAAGGAGATCTGAGAAGAGGTTAAGGCTCTTCACGCACGCACAGGCGGATCTACGCAACACGAAAAAAGGCTGTTTGTGCCAGGAGAGGTGGAAACAGGATAACGAGCTTAATGCAAACAAGGGTCTGAAGCGTTCAGCTGTTGCAACACCATAAATTACTCACCGGCACGCGGGTGAGCAAGCACAGCTCAAAAGCAGCCGCTGAGTAGCATCAACCCACCCACTCCTGCCGAGCCCTGCCTGCCCCAAGACGGGATCGCTCCTTGCAAAGCCTTGCCGGCGGGATGCGATCCTGGAGGGAAGAGTCGGCCGGGAAAGGATACAACCACGTCGAAGGAAAGGACGCCGAGGCTGCCCACCAGCCAGGGGAGGTGGTGCAGGACGTAGTCACCTTCGCCTTGCCCCGGCTCGGGGTTCTTCAGGAGGACGCTGAGGCCGTAGAGCGAGTTCCCCAGCATCACCAGGGCAAAGAGGGAGTAGGAGACCCCGATGGTGGATTTCCTCTTGTACTGGAAGAAGAGGGGCCAGAGAGAGGAGCTTGGGTGCAGCTCTCCGAAATCTCACTAGACAGTAGTATTAATCACCCTCCCCCCCAAAAGAGAGAAGAAAAAAGGTGGCGACTCAAACCCAAGAGCCTTTTAGTTCCCCTTTTGCTAGTAAATAAAGACAAAATGAAAGCCCCACTCTCAAAATATTGGTATGTTAAAGGGAGGGGAGAAAAATGAATCAGGTTCCGGAGCAGAAATACAGAAAAATAGTCCCTTATGAAACGATCAGAGACAGGGACCTGGGACCTCTGAGCAAAGAGGATAAAGATGATCCCACCGCCCCTCTTCAATTTGAAACCTCAGGACCCCAGGGGGTCCCCAGGACCGGGCTGCTGTCCTGCCCCGCTCTCGGCGCGACACTTACGTTAGTGTAGATCTGGGGGACTCGGGAGCACAGGTACAGCACGGAGGAGATGGAGCCGATGGTGAAGCCAATGATCTCGCTCCTGGTGAAAGGCTGCAAGGCAAGGGGGGGCCGCGAGCAGCCCCCCTGTTTTCAGGGACGCGCTTAACCACCCACGCCACGGCTCCGTGCGAGGCGACAGCGGGGCTCAAACCCAGCCTTTGATCTCCCCATCTGTCCCGCTGAGCATTAAGCGGGATCACACTGCTCCAGGACATGCCCACCCCACCGGACGCTTTATCTTCTCTCCCCCCATCACCCAGATTTAGGAACTGGCCCACCTTCGGCCCAAGCTCATCCACGGGAGCAGACAGCAGAGACCTCCCTTTAAACGTCACCGGGTCCCGCGCCACGGCCGCACCTCTGCCCAGGAAGGAGAGGGTCGACACCGTCCCCAGGGAAAGGAAGACGAAGGCTGCGTTGATCGGGGCGGTGACTGCGGGAATCAAGCGGAGTCTGGTCAGGGAGGGCTCCTCCAGCAGCCCCCGGTGCAGCCCAGCAGCCTCGGGGGGTGCCAGGACCCCCTCCGGGCAAAGAGACCTTCAAGCTCTCCCTCGTCTCTGCGGCGGCACAGCCAGCACCAAATAACTCGGGCAGTGGCTCCTGCGGGCATTTTATCTCACAGCGATACGGGCAATTTGTAAGTTATCAGGGAGGAAACTGCTCCTATCTCTGCAGGCCGAGAGCACTCGAGTTTCTTTGGGTTTAGGGCTCTTAAAAATCATCCCCTCCATCTAGAAGCTTTTCACTGTCTTAACAGTGCACATTCAAATCCCTGCCAGACCAAGACCTGCTTCGACAGCCAGACTTGTATTGTATTCTGCAAACAAGCTCTCCAGCATTAACAAGACTATATAGTTGATGGGCCATCTATCCATTGGTTTAATAAATTCAAATGGCTTTAATAAGCTAAATAGTTTCAGGGTCCAAAGGGATGCCTCCTTGTAGTTCACAGAAAGCTGCTACACTAAAATGTGGATTTTCTCTTGCTGTTCAAGCCTTGCAAGAACTGCAGAGCCCTGTTCAGCTTCCCTTTTTAGTCCACTTGAACAGGGAGGAACTTCTCCATTATGTCAAGGCTGCCATTAATTGCAAGCGGAGTATTGACCCCGAAACAGCCGGAAAACTTCACCCCTTCCCTTAAAGCGCTGGCCTGAGTCAGGAGATCTGGCTGTGGTTTCCAGCTCCAAGATGGAGTCACCGCATAACTGTGGGTAATTAATTTCTTTCTATACTTAATGCAACTCACAGGGGGTTTATTTTCAACCTGGACACTGCACACGGTGGTTTGCAGGGGTCTGCAGAAGCCCCAGGCATGGCCGGTAGCTATTTACTAGCCGTGGCTTTCATGGGTGCTCAGATTACCCAAGAAAAAAGCCAGCAAGCAACAAGGAGCATCTAACAGCTGCATCAATGCGTCTGCAAAGCATCTCTGCCCCCGTGCATCTCCCCCAGGGATTGCCTCCTCTCCTGGCTCCGCAGCCGAGGACAAGCCAGCCCGAAAGACGTGCCAAGGGGAGCGCACAGCCCCGCTGCGCCCGTAACCCCAACTCACATCCTCCGCCCCGGTTCTTCACTTTGTAGTAGCAGTAGAGAGACAGCATCACCAGGTCTGCGAGCACGTAGTAAACAGCCGTGTAAATCTGCGGGGGGAAGGACGGGTTGGTCCTACCTGCAGAAAGGCTTCCAGCTGAAGGCCAGGAGCAGCCCTGGGGGAGAAGGGAGCAGCCCTGGGCCATCTGGGTCTCTGGTCCCCGGTGCTGGATTAAGCAGCACCCATCCCATCCCTCCCCCCTGGAGTCTGGGGTGTCTGAGAGCCGGCCCAGCCCCAGCGAGTCGGTCGGTACCTGCAGCGGCAACTGATCGGCCAGGAAGGAGCCGATGAGGTTTAGGAGGTCTCCGCCCAGCCATCCCAGCAGGAAATATATGGAGAGAGCCCGGTCCATGATGCCCGTTTTGCAGGCTTGGTAAAACTGCCTGCAAAGAGAGAGTCGGGCAGAGACACAAACCGCTACCCCCGCCCAGTTCGGCGCTACCTGGGAACCATCCCTAGGTTTCCTGGCTGTTCCCACCTGGATCATTTCTCAATTGCCACCCAGAAGCAGAGATTTCCTCTGGCAAAGCCACGTGCTCCCCTGCAAACTGCCCCCCCCCCGAGGTCCTGCGACCCAAAGGTGCTCGCAGCAACCCGCTGGGCTCAAGCCCTCGTGACCCGTCCCTCGCGTGGGGGCAGAAGGCAGCCAGGAGAAGCACCAGTCGCAGAAACCACCTCTCTGGTTACGAAATAATCTCATGATACACCGAGATGGAGCACGACCCCCCACGTCCCACTCTGCCACGGTTGTCCCAGCACTTCCAAGAAGCCCAGGACTCCTGGAAACATTTCTTCTGCACGTATGACCTGCAACGACTGCATTGCAGTTGCCTGACGTGGGTTATTACAGCTGCTAAGTGTAACAATAATAATATAATAACAAACAAGGCTTTGGGGCTGTACCGCCTGCTCCCTCTCCTCCTGTTAAACCCAAATTTTCCAAGCCCAGATTGCTTTTGCCGGGTAGATTTAATAATTCACGCAGCTTGCGCTTGGAATTTGATTTTTAGAGAGGGATGTCGTACCAAGGGAAGGGCTCGGCTGGGTTTTGGGAGTGATACTTACGGAAAAGAGGCAGCTGCAAAGCAGAAGATGGAAACCAGACCCAGGATGACGCTGGCAATGTCCCGGCCGTCCTGGGCGCATTCGTTGAACACGTCCATCACCCAGCGGGAGCCGTTGGGACAATCCGAAAGATTCCCGGGCGGGAGACCCCTCCAGCGCCGCGCATCCATGGCCTCCGGTGCTCAGCTCGGCCGAGGGATGTTTATTAGCGTCCGGCAGCAAAACTGTTGGGATAATGCTGGGGAAAATGCAATAACATGAGAAAAAATGAAATAACGCTGGGGAAAAAATAGATCTGTATTAGGAACAAGCTCACGGCTCCTCCGGCTGCGGCTCAAAGCCGGCTTGTGTCGCAAAAAGCTCGTTATGGGCTAATACACCTTTACTGGCCTTAATTTCGCGTCCGGTGGGATGACGCGACCGGGGAGGCCGCCAGCCCGGCGGGATTTGGCCTCAAAGGAGAAATAAACCCCAACGGGCGCATCCGGGCGGGACGG
>NW_009215597.1:0-3258 GCF_000690835.1 Fulmarus glacialis
CCCAGCCGAAACCAGGACAACCAGCTGATTAAAGGCACGAAGGTACTTCCGCGGCTGTGCTTCAGAGTTGTGCCTCAGGGTCAGATGCAACCAGGTATTGAAATGAGACATCTGAAAAATGGAAGACGCTTACACCCACTCAAAAGCCTTGAAAAAAGGGGAAAGAAAGAAAAAAAAAAAAGAGAGGGGAAAAAAAAACCAACCCTGTTGTTTTTATTGCAGGTATTCTGGACTGCAGAAATTTCCCTTGCGTAGCGAGAACGCTGATGTGCTTTTACCTCCCCAGGTCTCTACAGCAGGGTGTCTATTTTGTTTCGAGTGTTACAGCAAGAATACCTTGCCTAGTTGTTCCTCCCTCAAAGGATTGTTTATTAAACCAAAGGGCCTAATTTGCAGTTTTCCACAGGCAAGAACCAAGCTGACAAGTACTTAAGGTTTATATTGGACACCTTTCCTACGCTGATGCCAATGGGATATTTTGGACTGAACAAGGCATTTGAAAATCTTGCACTGCCTTCCTCCCGTGCAGCACAAAACCCACCTTCTCCGCAGGCGACGAGCCCCAAATCCATTATACAGGAGGAGTCGCAATTGCAATTCTGCAGCCTCTGCTCTCCTCCAGAAAGCCAGACGCCAATAACCGCTTCTAATTTTGAAGTCATCAGTGATGCAAATAAATTCAGATTGCAGCTCGAAGAAATACGGTTCCTCCCGATTTCAAATGCCTCCAGCCTCCAGACATTAGCAGATACGTGTTTTCTTGATCTCATTCTGGGACAACACACAACTGGGGAGGGGAAATAGCTGGCGGCGCTCCCATCAGACGGCACCCGTAAAACCAAACCCTGACCGGTTCCAGAAGAGGTCGGCTGGGCTGAAACAACCACGGATAAGCGATGCAAGGGGCAACGCCTGACTCCAAAAGCAACCGGAGCGCCTCGGAGCTACTGTTTAACTCTGCTACCTTCAGCTTCAAAGTCAATCCGCCACCACAAAAAGCTGGTTCAGATTCAACAGAGAGGCTGGCTGTCTATTTTGCAAAAAAAGATCATCAGCGGCAGCGAGGAAGGATTGCTCCTCAGCCTGTAGTAATCAAAGATTTCTAAAAATAAAATAAAATTAAAAAAAAACACAAAACAACCAACCCAGGAGCTATAAACCGTACTTGGATAGCAATTTGTCTGTGCAACTCGTAAGTTGTATTTTCACATCCGCGCTCCATTGTGTCTAGGAGTTGCTTCTGTTTTCTTCCCTTGGCATTTTTCCTACCGGGAGGCTCAGCGCACAGATGTTTGCGCTGCCAAGGCCCTGGATTTGGCACGCGCTGGCTTTCACCTCCGAATTCACGCGGTTACGCCGTGGCCAAACAGCGATCGCTGCTGAAGTTCCAAGCGAGCAACTGGCAGGCTGGTAAAGGCAGTCGCAAGCACCTCGTGGGAATCGCGTAACACCTTCCCCTATTGTTCCAGGAATCAGATTAGTGGGTGCCCTTTCTTGCCGTGCAATTCCATTGACATCGCCCTCCAAATATCCTCGTTCGGAGATTAGCTCTTTGAATCAAGAGAGCCCGAGACCCCGAAGAGGGCAGACACTTGCTGCATCCACTAAAGAAGCCAAAACCCAAATTGCTCTGCTAAATCCCATTCTCCAAGGCATTCGTAAAAACATAGAGGTGGGTAGTCATGCTCTTTAGCTATACAATAAATCCCATTCTCCAAGGCATTCGTAAATACATACAGGTGGGTAGTCATGCTCTTTAGCTATACAATTGCATTACAGATGATTTATTGCTGATACTCCAGCTCTCTTCCAGCACCAATTCCTGATGGATAGAAACCGTTGGTAGAAACTGATGGTAGAAACTGGTAGGCATCAGCCTAGACCTGAATCTGAAGATACCTCAGGGTCACGCACCCCAGTTTTGGAGATGAGCTCTACACCAGGACCGCACCAAACTCTTGGATCCTACTGGAACTGCGTGCACCAGGCTCATATTGACCATAGCGATCCCATGCTCCATGGGGGACACACAGGTTGGTCCCAGGGCAATTCAGCAACATGTCCCAGCAGCTTTCTGGTCCAGCTTTCTTCCACAGCATGGGTCCATCATCACCCACTACCTCCAATTCAAGCACAGCCTCACGCCAGGATGAGCTAAACACAGCCATGAGCGGTCCCTGGAGAGAGACCGGTCACTGCCAACTCAGGTACCCAGAGGAAGCAGAACCAGTTGAGGTTTCCATTCCTGCAACCAAGGACATCACAGACACAGATCTTCCAGGGGCCCTTTCAGATCTGCCCCAAGGAGCGGTTGTGTGCTCTCCACATCGCAGCATGGGATAAATCCTTAGGTTTTTCAGAGACTTCTCTGCACACGACAATAACACAGGCCCTTCACCTAGCTTTAGCACCTGGAAGCAACATCTGATGTGAGCACAAACCTCCTGGGTTTGCTTGGCAGGAGCAGGGAAGAAGTCAAGAACGTAGAGCTGGTACCCACAGCATGAGGCACCTTGTGATCTTAAAGACAAGGACTGAAGAGAAAAATGGTGATGTAGGAAGACCTCAACATCCAGCCCTATGCAGAGGACACAGAGAAGCTTTTTAGCTGCACTTGCTGGATGAACTTGCAACTTGGCCAGCCCGTACGGTGGCATATGAATCTGCATATGAAGTGAGCAGAAATGGTTATTTCCATGGGTGGAAATGATTTCCCATGGATAGAAACAAACAGCAAGTGGTCCATTACTGTCCCCACATGAGAGTTCTTCTTCCTGTAACCCCTTTCTTGCATTTCTCCTTCGTCTCAGGCACGACAGCTGACACACATCTCAGTCCTGATCAGGACTGTCCTATAGCGATGGGCGTTTTCCTCATCCTCCGCATCCTTTTTTTTTTTTTGCTACCGGCTGAAACGGGTGTCCACAAAAGGCAAAATATCCACTGCTGATTTCTATCACTTCTGCAATAAACCCCCTTGAATAAGAGAATGTGACATGGAACGCAAGTGCCAGTAACCAACATTTTCTTGTTATTTTGGGGGTGGAAAATACAATTCCCTTCTCTCACCCCCGTGTCAGCTTTCGTATCAGCGTAAAATGAAGTCTCCTCTGGCGCGTGCAGATGTAGGATCACACCAGCTCATACATCCACACGTGGAGTGTTATATACTGTGGAATTCTTAATTTTCTTACTTGGAAGTATCTGCTCTTCAGCAGCATTTTGTCTCCACGCAGCATTTAATGATGCCCCCCCCGC
>NW_009215597.1:3302-3604 GCF_000690835.1 Fulmarus glacialis
ACACAGGTGTGTGTAGACGCATCTACAGGACAGAAAAGTCTATTTTTCTGACAAAAACAGGGCTCAATTTCTCTCCAAAATACTGTTTCAGTATAAGAACTGTGAGAATTAGGAGCTGCTTCTGCAGGGCAGAGAAGAGGACCAGAGCTAATCACGGGTATTGCGATGCCGGGAAGCTTGAAACATCTCCCGAGGGTCCCCTCTAGGAAGCACCAACTTGGGCTGTCACCAACTCATAGAATCATAGAATCATTAAGGCTGGAAAAGACCTCTAAGATCATCAAGTCCAACCGCCAAACCAA
>NW_009215597.1:3620-6257 GCF_000690835.1 Fulmarus glacialis
CATGCTGCTCCTCACCCAACAAAGCACAGAGCGCATGACCATGGACCACCACAGATCAACCCTAAACACACCGGAGACCTTCAGCTTCCAGAATAGGTCAGGAAGAAAAATCACAGGGTTCAAATCATTTTGACTGCTCCCCCCTCAACCCTTCCAGTTACGCTTTACATCTTCACTTCCACACTTGCCTGCATAATCTGAATTTCCATCTGAGACACCGGCCACTTCACCGAGACAAAAATACCCGGAGGTTCTGCCCTGGAGAAAGGGATCAACAAACTCTACCTGCCTTGTCCCTTCTTTCCTATCATAGACCCGAAGAGCAGGTCCAAGGGGTCGAGACTGGAAACCAGTCCCCCTCCCTTCTTACCGACTTCTCTTCCCTAGCCTCCAGAGAGATGAATTATTTTTGCTGCTCCTCAACAGGTAGCACACTCATTTTCTCCGGCATTTGTATTTGTTATCCCAGCTAACATCATTTAGTTTGTCAGGTCCTGCGGAGAGTGATCAAGCCAATGGAAATTGCTCTGGCGTTAATTACACACGAGGTCCTTCACGGCAGTCACTCCTAATGATGAGATGCCCCAACATGGCAGATATTCCGCTAATTTAGTGAAACATTTAAAAACTAGAGCAAAGTACTTAAAATGGAAGGGCAACCAAGAGCCCTGGTCACAGCCAAACTGTTGTTGCCCCACATCTGTGTGTTTAGAGCCAGCTATTGGAATCATAGAACGGTTTGGGTTGGAAGGGACCTTAAAGATCATCTGATTCCAACACTCCTTGCCATGGGCAGGGATTAACAGCAACCAAAAATCTCTAGTCCCAGATTTGCTGTAGTATCGAGAAAATCTGGGGAGAAACTGCCTCACACCTGACGCTTGTACCCAACTTAAACCAAGACCGAGCCTGAAGTCCCACGGGATGATCAAGGGCAGAGTCAGGAAAACCATCTCAGCCTTGGGAGCGTGCCATCCCTCCCGTAAAATTCCCATCCTGGGAACAAGAAGATGCAGGGAGAACTGCCTGAGGAGCATCTTTAAAGGATGCCCGGTAAAGGATCGCTTTCACAGTAAGTTCACTCCTCTATCATTGATCCTGGCACATGGGGGCAAAAATACTCATACCTAGGTGGACTAGAAAATCCCCGAGACAGCTGGAGATGAAGCAGGAAAAGGTCTTTGAGTTTCAGAGGGAGATAGGAGAAAAGAGAAAGAGAAGACTCCTTACCACTCACGAACACACAAATAATGCCGCAGAGCAGTGGGCTGTTCCCAGAGAAGCCAGAATATAGTCCTAATGCCATAGCTGTTTTAAAAAAAAAAAAAAAAAAAGAATAAAAAGATTGACAGGCTGCAACAGTCTAGTAACCCAGAGGTCTCTCACCAGATGGAAAATTAAGCAAGAGAGGGGAAACAAAACCCAACAACTTCAACTTCTTGACCCGCCTGCTGTATCCTCACCTGCCCTCTGGCAAATGCCTTCCTAAAACTTTGGAAGTTATTACAGAATTGCCACCAGAACCCATAAAATGGCTTAAAACCCACGGTAAAACACTGGATCAGTGGAAAGCCCCTGCAGGAAAGAGGAGATGGAGGCACGAGCCCCTCCGTGCTCTACGTCCAGGAATACTCAATACGGAAACTAGAAAACAACTTGCAGCCACAATTTAATCAGATACGATAAGTATTCTCCAAACAGAAGCCTCAGACCCAGTTTTCTTCCACACCTACCTGGGGACTTCTCATCCCAGCCCGAAGCCGCATTCCCCATGCAGTTATTATCATCATGCATACACAGATTAGAGCCATTAGCATCTCTACGTGGAAAATGTTGACGCGCAGGCAGACAGCTACCTCTCATCACGAAGGGGAAGATGCTACTCGCTGTAAATATTTTATCCTGCCCTATTCCGGCCTCTTCAGGAGCATGAATCACGTCTCCAGATATTTTTTTTGTACTTGGTATTATCAAGGCATGAGTCACGGGAGAGGAGCGATACAGCAACAATTCTCATTCCCCAAACTTTCCACAGGGCAGGCTGAAATCCGTTCGGATTCCTGTAATGAAGTTATTTAGGAGATGAGTCTGCGTTGTGGTAAGCCATTATCCATACCAACAGACAAGGTATTGTCTTAAAACAAAGAAAACCCCTCGAAACACAGTCTTTACATCCACTACGCTTAAAAGTCCCATGGGGTGATGTGAGGATTTGGAGTTTGTCGTTGCTTTGACTAAAGATCCGCACAGCGAGGGGTGGATTTTGCAGGTGTTTGGGGTTTTTTTTACCTTGCTTCCATGAATTTCACTACCTACTCCTACATTTTACACCCGTGAGAACGAGAGGCAGTTCCTCACTACGAGATGCCCCTTCTGCGGCTGAGCGACCCTGTGCCCCGGGGGTCCGCTCAGCATCCCACCGCTCACGCAGCCAGCCATACAGACAGACCAACAACATCCCCCCTCCACATTTGCGGTCTTTAAGCTACATAAGATACAAACCAAACCAAAATGCTCCACCAAGCCCAACCTGACCCAATACAAGGTGTGGTCCAAGACCCGAACCAGCCTGGCCCCTTTGAAGCCTCCGAGATGCTCTGCAGCTCTGGACCGGAATCATTTGGGTTGGAAAAGACC
>NW_009215597.1:6652-6937 GCF_000690835.1 Fulmarus glacialis
AGAAGACCCCGCCGCCCCCTAGCCTCCACTGGACATCACCGGTACCAAATGAAGGCCCTTAACCCCGCTTTTACCTTTTCTTTCTTTCTTTCTTTTTTTTTAAATACCTAAAGCACCTGCCAAGTGCCTTGTAATTAACAACCAATTAAGGCACAACCCTAATTCTTCAGCCGTTCTACCCAGCTCGCAGCGGGTTGCCCATCACCGGGGTGATGCTGATGGGCTCTGGACCACCGGGGAGCGGGAGGGGGGACCCAGCGGGTGGGCACCGAGTCTCCCCTCCTC
>NW_009215598.1:0-1091 GCF_000690835.1 Fulmarus glacialis
GTTTCCCCCTGCCCGTGGGTTTCCCCTGCAGAAGGAAAAGCCGCACGGCGAAAGCCAGTTGAGTCTCCTCGTTACCCACCGCCGGTTTCAGGCGAGGCTGTTTTACAGCACAAACCATTTTCTAAATTCCTCCAGCTTAAATTACGCCGTTTATTTATCCAGCTTCGCCATTCGTAGAGTAATCTCACACCCTAAGGTAGTTACATTTCTCTTCGCTGGTATGAAATGAACCTCTTAAATATTTATTGCAAATCATCTGTGTTTTTGAAGTCAAACAAGAGAATCTCCGGTATCTGCCTAGGCATATAAGGGGTGGTAAAACTTGTACGTAGACCTGAAAATCCCTTCGCTCCACAGCTACTCTATGTAGGCTCATACAGAATGTTTTACTCGACATCGACCGGGAGGATTTTGATAGTAATTCCTCGCGATTTTCGGGTAAGCGATTTCGCTTCTATTAGCCTCGATTCAGATTCCCGAAGGCTTTTTAAAAAACATCAGCATCTTCCCTCCTCACTCAATTTCTGCGGCTTGAGGGCCTTGCATGTATCCAAGAGGTCGCAGAAAACTAAAAAAAAAAAAAAAAAAAAAGGGTATTAAGCTTTCAGGGTGCCAATGAACAACATTACAGTCAAGCTTAAAGGAATTTTGAAAAGGCAGCTCCCTGTGTCTGCTCCGTCTAATCAACTGACTCAGTTGATTTCACATAGTCCAGGGATTCATTGTAAACTTTCTTTTTTAGTCTAGGCGATAACGTAGGCCGGGAATGTTGTAGTATTCCCGAGTGACGTACTTACACGGTCTTGTGTTAAACGTAGCTAGTTTTCTTCAACTTTTTTTTCTGAAAACACTCGCTCAATTAATTTCACAATTTTTTTTTTTAACTCATTGCCCCACGCCATTCAATCAGAAATCGAAGGGAAACGACTGCCTGTAACGCGGCTTTTATTAACCGGAGATTTGGGCGAAATCCGTCCCCGTAGGGGCCGGGCGCCTTTGCGCGCCTCCCGTTTCGTGGCGGCGGATCCGTCGCCGCATCCCGGTGCCGCAACGCGGGGCCGGGGCAGAGACCCCCGCAACCCTGCTCCCTC
>NW_009215599.1:0-2604 GCF_000690835.1 Fulmarus glacialis
GACTAACAGGTCTGTAGTTCCCTGAGTCTCCCCTCACGCCGTTTTTGTAAATTGAAATAACATTGGCTACCTTCTGGTCAGCAGGGACCTCCCCAGACTCCCAAGACCTTTGGTAGACAATCGAGAGGAGTCCTGCCGTAACATGCAGCTCTTCCTCTTAACTTACATACTGCTGAAGACAGGTTTGAGTTATTCCAGTTAGGACAGCCTTGACTCCTTATGCTTTGTATTCGCCGTTAGCTAGGCACCCCGAAAGATTCGCAGGCGGGCAAGAAGAAATATGGGCACCAGGGTAGGTGGGCTGACTGGCAGCAACAAAGCTGTGTCAGATTCACTCCAGTCTCGAGCCGGGCCCGCAGTCAGATGAGCTTTGCCATGCACAGCATGTCGCTGGAGGCAACGGGCCCCATAAGGGATCAAGGAGGTCTTCACCTTGTCCATAGGTGTAAGTGTCTCCAAGAGGATGGGGCCAGAGGGTGATGGCTGACGAGGCTGAGCAGGACTCCTAGGGTCAGCGGCTTCCCCGGGCAGCAGAGCTCTTGCTGCACGCCTGCTCCCATGGTGCGAAGGCAATAGTGATTTCTGAATAGATGCATTAGTGGGGAGAAAAGAAGGGTTTGCTGAGTAATAACCACATGTTATTACTTTCTAAGCTCATCCATAGTCCCCATGGTAATGGCCTCTTTGGGGGTCAGATTGCTCCAGCAGACGTTAATTTTATGGTGCATTTTGCTAATTATTAACCTCCTTATTCTTCTGAGCCCGTTTCTTCCATTCCAAACCACCTGCCAAATGACAGCATGGTCCACGCCGCTGTGAGCTGTGTGCTCCCATGCCGAGACTGTTGTTATTCTACACCACACCCTTCGGTAATGCCAGAATTCATTTCATGCTTTTCAGCTACCATTTTGATACACAGGAGCCCAGCGAATTATGCTTTCGTAGAATGAATGGGTATTAGTTTTGTGGTAAGTTGCAAAGAACAGAGAGTATTGGATCAAGGATAAAAGTAGAAATCACCTTCTGATAGGTATCTTTCCGAGAAAGATATTTTATCAAGTTGTAGCTGTGTTGCCTCAACTACTACAAAAATGACACTATTATTCTTGTGTTGGTCCCGTGAGGGTTTCTTCATATCAAACTTGCCAGAGTGATGCTTAAGCAGAGTAGGGGTTTGGATGTTGTTTCATTCTGTTAGCTGTCCTACGTTTGTCTTCATTATGGATACGTGATTAGCATCCTCTAAAAAAAAAAATTAACCTCAATTTTAATATATGTCCATTTTCTTTCTTATGTCCCTAGGCAGGGCAGCAAAATCCTGCTAGAGAATGATACTTGGACAGTTACTAAGATATAACCTAACAGATTTCAGGGTTAAGAGCTATCTAGTAAGAGTCAGTTAATTATCCCATGTGACATTATTAGTGACGTAATGGCAACCTTTATCTGCCAGAGTTAGAGAGAAGATTTTGTTGTTCTGAAAATGCTCTCTGACTGCCCAAAGACTGACTGCTACATTCTGAAAACAAAATGACTCACTAGTTTTTCAGCAGAAAGTCACCATATGAGGGGAAAGAGGAAAAAAAAGAAATCTATAGTTACCTTTTTCTGCCTGTGTAGCAGACCTGACTGGGAGAGTTAGGAAACAAGAATTTTTAATGCTGGATGACAAAGGAGAGAAATGGGATAAGGAAAGCTTTTGGTGCCCAGAAACGTAAATAACAAATCTTTGAAGTTCCGAAAGGTGTTGTGTGTGAGAAAACGAAAGGCCTTTGATGAGACGTTGACATTAAAAGGGATCTCTGAGGCCTCTGCACTCAGACATCTTGCTAAAGAGGCAGCGTGCCTGGCCCCGGTAGACAGGGAGCAGCTGGCATCCCTCGGCAGCGATCTCCCGGAGGCAGACTGGGGATGCTGGCAGGGATGGGGACAGGGACAGTGGCCGGCGGTCCTGCATGGCGCTGGCTGGTGATCCTGCGCAATGCTGGCAGCTGCAGCCTCTGCAGCTGCCATAGCCCTGGGACTCCAACCCCCGGTGTGGACAGAGGGTTGGAGATTTTAGCAGTGAACATACGGACTTAATAGAAGCTGAAATTTTGAAAATCAGTCAGAATGTGCAGGGTGGCTTATTTGTTTTTAGAAGGTTATTTTTTTAAAAACACTTTTCTGCTCCTGCGAGAGAGATTTCCCTGACTGTGCAACATAAAGCTGGGAATAAATTCGACTTTATGCAAAAAGCGTTATCAGATGCACAGAATAATTACACATAAAATTGCCACTTTAATTGACACAAGTCAGCTGGGGGAGGGAGCGAACTCTTCTTCGCAGTTTGTGGTGAGATTCTAGACAGAAAAGCGACCTCGCAAGACGATAGTATCATTTTAATTGAGACAGACAGAGGTGTTAGGCAAATACATGTTAATTGCCGCAATTGAAATTCAGGGCTCAGTCTGGCAAAGCGCTGAGTACGTCCACTCCCTGGAGTCAAAAGGAAGCACCTTGGAGGTTTGGGCCTTTGCCAGAACAAGAGGGTTAATTTTGAGTCAACAGTTCAAGTTTCCAGACTGTTCCAGGCTGTGCCGGAGCGGCGGCAGCAACGTGAGC
>NW_009215599.1:2625-3573 GCF_000690835.1 Fulmarus glacialis
GGACCCGTGGGTCGGGCTGCCGAGCCCCGAGCACAGTCCAGAGCCCCGTGGCCTGGGCACCACAGGGAGGCAGGGCAGCGATCCAAAAGCTGGCTATTCCCAGGCAGCTGAACATTAAGTCTGATGCTGGTTCCTGACAGGGACGTGGGCATGTGTTTTATCCACCCAGGAGTCGGAGCACAGACTACGTGGAGCTGCCCCCGCCATGTGCCTTTTCTGTAATGGCATAGGCCAGTTACTCCCAGGAGCAGGATCAATACCCTCCTGCACTTGAAAAAGCATGAATACATATTCTTCCGTAGTTTCGTAGCAGCGGGACTGGATGTGATGTGCCTCTGCTGTCAAAGCCAGGCTGCTGAAAAAAAGGAAGTACAGCGTCCATTGGGGTCAAATGGAGATGCCTGAGAAGGGGAATATACCTTCTCCACGCAGTGCAGGGGTACCAAAATGCAAGTTCGAGTTCAGGTACCTAAATCCTTTCTTTTGCCCCCAGCTGAGGGGCACCAAGGTCTGCTGGCCTTGCCCCATCCCAGCCCGTGGCTTCCCAGCTCCACTCAAGTGTAAGGAGCGCTGCAGCTCCTGTCTCCAGAGGTGGTAAAGCATGAGACAGAGATGGAGGAGCCTGTGAAATAGAAATGTCCTAAAATTTTGGAGGCAATTTAAAAAAAAAGTAAGAAAGAGACAGAAATAAGGCCCCTATAGTCTTCTGCTTTGATTAAAACAGTTGCTGAGAGAAACTTGACATTTCAGGTTTGAAATAGGTGGTGGCAGAGAAAGTACCTAAGTGAAATGTTTTTAATAACTGTAAGGGGAAAAATATTTTCCCTACTAATATTCAGAGGATCATTTCAAAAAAATCTCCCCTTTGACCACGGCAAGGATCTGCCAGCAGCTAATTTCAGTGGCATCTGGCGCAGCCTTTCGCCTTGCGCCTGTTGCAGACCTCGC
>NW_009215600.1:0-213 GCF_000690835.1 Fulmarus glacialis
GTCACGGTTTGGCTCCGGGGGGCATCCTGCAGTCCCTGCTCACCTCCCCGCTTCCAACCTCCCTTTCCCGCTCCAGATCATCAAGAAGCTGATTGAGAGGAAGCAAGCGCAGATCCGCAAGGTCTACCCTGGCCTGACCTGCTTCAAGGAGGGCGTGCGGCAGATCCCCATCGAGAGCGTCCCCGGCATCCGTGAGTCTTCTGGTGGGGAAGG
>NW_009215601.1:0-409 GCF_000690835.1 Fulmarus glacialis
GGGACACGGTGGCACGGCCCCCGTGTGCACAGAGGGGTCCCCGTCACGTGGCTGGGTCCCCATCACGTGTCCCTGTCCCCATTGCATGGCCATGTCCCCATCCCAGCTGGGTCCCCATCGCACGTCGGGGTCCCCATTGCACGGCTGTGTCCCTATAGCATGTGCCTGTCCCCATCGCATGTCCCTGTCCCCATCGCATGTCCCTGCCCCGTTGCACACCCGGGTCCCATCACGTGTGTCCCCATCCCATGTCTGTGTCCCTATCCCGTGCCCACGTCCCCATTGCGTGTCTGTGTCCCCATCATGCGTCCCCGTCACGTCTGTGTCCCCATCTCATGCCCATGTCCCCGTTGCGTGTCTGCATCCCCATCGCACACCCGTGTCCCCATCGCATGTCCATGTCCCACCT
>NW_009215601.1:644-896 GCF_000690835.1 Fulmarus glacialis
CTATTGCACGTCTTTGTCCCTGTTGCATACCGGTGCCTCCACCACACACCCGTGTCCCTGTTGCACACCCGTGTCCCCATTGCACACCCATGTCCCTATCACACGTCTGTGTCCCTGTTGCACACCCACGTCCCTGTTGCACACCCGTGTCCCCACCACACACCCGTGTCCCCGTCACACGTCAGTGTCCCTGTTGCACGCCTGTGTCCCCACCACACGCCCATGTCCCTGTTGCACACCCGTGTTCCCCAT
>NW_009215602.1:0-344 GCF_000690835.1 Fulmarus glacialis
TATAAAAACAAATTAAGTGACTTCAATCTCGAAGTATGCGTAATATCATTTGTCAGTATCACTGGACACTATTATTCATTAGTGTGTCTGAAGTGCTATTATGCTACTACAATGTCCTGCATATCAGCTCAGGAATTGTTAAACTCTCCTGCAGTTTCCCCATTTGCAACAGCAGTCCGTGCTGGTCTGTGCCAACTACGTTTTGCAATTCCACGAATTCTTCCTGTAATGCTGCTGTAATTAATTCCTCCAGGACCCTGATTTTTATTAGAAGTGCCCGCCCGATGCATTTACAGCAGGAGATTTCCCTTTAACTTTCTTTCGCTTGACAGTTCATTTATAAG
>NW_009215602.1:372-655 GCF_000690835.1 Fulmarus glacialis
ATCCACTTTTTCCCCTCCTTCGCTTTTTCATAAAGCAATACACTTATTCATCTTGTCACTAGCTCGCAGCCACTGTATTGCATGCCGCCTTTGGGTGACAGTGTCCAAAACAAACCGCTCGGAAACCAGCGCAATGTCCAGCGGCGAGGCGAACCCGCAGCTCACCGTCTTCCCCTCCCCGCCCGAAGCTCCCTCCCGCCCTCCCCGATGTACAGCCGCGCTTCGCTCCTGGCTTTGCAGCTCCGACAACAGCTTAACGGCGGAGCCCGAGCTGGCTTCACCC
>NW_009215603.1:0-1184 GCF_000690835.1 Fulmarus glacialis
GGATGGCCCATGGACTAAGGGAGTGATATTTCTGTGTGCGTATATATATATCAATGATATCTCTCTGTGTGTATATATCAAAAGGCAGGAAAAGTGGTGATGACTAATTGGAATGTATTGGAACATGTGAAACCTGGGCATGATGTAGATGAAATGAAACCAAAGAAGTCTCTATACAGTATTAGCTGTGGCTTGTTACAAACCAGGATTTCATACCAAAACTGGCTTTCCTTTTTGGTCCTGTGGAAAAAACAGCAATTTGCAAGCAGAAAATAGGAATATGTTTATAAGGATTTAGAATGCAATTCTTCACTGACACTAAGGAACTAACTGTGAAGGGAAAAAAATTACTGAATCCCTGCAGAGTATTCACCAAAGGCAATGGAAATGTGCAGAAAGTTCTGGTCTCAACAGTTCTGTGAAATTCCATTTTGGGAATAAATTTCCAGTCTGTAGGGGAAAAGGAAAAAGTCCTAGTTTATTCTGCATATGGCTTTTCCTTGTAAGAAATCAGATTTTTTTTCATCTGAATCAAATAAAGGCAGGAACTGCCCATCAGGGAAATGGCTTCAGTAATCTTGGGCCAGGGGAGGAGGTGAGCAGCCACCTTCTGCTCTTAAAACTTTGTCACAGTGCCTCCAAATTAATTGGATATTATAACATTATTTTTCTAAAACCTTAAACACTGTCTCTGTGATTTTAACTCATGCCACTTATTTGACCGAAAAGAAGTTTGAAAAAGGACTGTGATGCAGAGATCTAATGTAAGGAAATACCAGAACTTGGAAAGGAATTGGGGTTGAGACTGAGCTAAACCATACCGTCCATGGACTCTAACGAGGAATAGCCTGACCACAGTGATGTCGCCTTGAGGGTGAGCAGATTCCCTCTCCAGACTTCTTGACTCTGATGGGAGCTGAGACAGCCATCTCACTTGTCCTTACTCATTTGTTAGCGCACAAGCCGCCTAGTCTAATGTGGACTTATATGTCAGGCCAGCCCAAATGATAAGAGTGGAAGCTTAGGGAAAGCAGGTCCTGTGTTGGTGACTGTTGCCTACATCTAGACAGAGAACCCCTGCAGCTCCATGGATAAGCTTCAGCTCAGCGTAACTTGAAAGTAATTGCTCTAGGTGAGGTGTGTTCCAGGCAGAGTGCTGCTTCACAAGCTGAGTGGTGTGGTTA
>NW_009215604.1:0-6211 GCF_000690835.1 Fulmarus glacialis
TAATGGAGACCATGTAGCTGATAAATTTGAGCCCAGAAAAAATGCTTCATTGTGTGGTCAGGTACTGAATATAGATAAACTTTCTTCAGTGCATTCGTATTTCTTTTCATCTTTGAAGGTCTTACTACGTGAAGGAGAAGAATTGGAACAGGACTTTATCTTTTAATGCAAAAGTACAGTTTTTAGGATGTGTCCATCCTTTGCTTCCTGTTTCTCCCCATATTTCTGACTTTTTGGTAAGGAATCACCAGCTGGTTAGCTAGTACTGCTCTGGTTGAAATACGTAGCCCATTTCACCCAGCTGTCCCTAGACTGGAAAGGAAAGACTACCCTTACCACATTGGGAAGACACTGTTGTGTAGTGCAATAAGTATAAAAAAAATTGCAGAACAATCTTTGAGAAGTTGGGATTTCTCTCTGGGCTTAGTGGCACCTAAAACAGTAGAACGAAGCTGTGAGAAGCAGTCGTATGAGATTTATTATTAAGACCAGAATTTCACCCTTAATTCAGTCTCAAGACATCAAGAATTCTGTTCTGCCTCCAAAATTGTTAATGTACTTTAATGAATCCCTAGTATGACATGCATAAATAGTCCTGGGAGTGATGAACATAACCTAGGAACTCCTCTTTGTGAAGTAAGTGCACAGTTTCACTGGCTGACAGTCATGCAGCCTCTTAGAGCTTCCCTTTTGGGACTACTGGCCTTGTGTTCTTGGTCACACAGTGGTTCACCTTCACCAAAAGAGCCAAAGAATCCACACCAGATCCACCATTAACCTAGGGCTAGAGCACTTTTCTGAGAGGCACAAGGTATGAATTTGAATTTTCTTAAGCCAAAGGCTATTACATAATAAGCTGAGTATCTTCTCATTTTTCAAGTGAGGTTTGAAATTATTAGCTTTAAAGGCATCTCTTATCACCCAGAGATGCTTAGCAATTAAATTGTTGGCTTCTAAAGATTTTGCATGGTATTTGGCTTGCAGTCTTAGATGCAATCACCTAAATTGAGCTTAAGACCATCAGTGAGTTCAGAAGCCATTTGTGGATCAGAGTTCTAGTTGTTCAGGAGCTGTCTTGAATAAAAGACTCGGAGGGACCTCTGCAAACCCAGAGTCCAGCCTCTGGATTCCATGGACAAAATTGCCTGTATGATTATTATGTCAAGAACAAAAGTGTAACCAAGGAGTAGGCTGGGAGAACGTTTACCAGGAACATAAAACACATTTGTGAAAGCAAAAGAACAAGAGGTGACTGTGTAACATTGCTGGAAATATAAAATAAAGTATTATCTTGCACAGCAGCTGTTACTTTAGTCCTGTTTTTACTTGGTCCATCATATACTGCAAAAAAGTGCATTCTCTAATTGCATTCCCTTAACATGGTGTTAACATGTGTGTGCAAGCTCTAGAGATCACGCAGTCTTGAGTGAAAGAAGTGGGTGGCAAACAACAAGAGATGCTCCCATTTGGGTTTTTTAATAATATAAAACTTTTTTATTATTATTTTTGTGTCAGAGTAGCAGCTGGAACCTGTTTAGTTTTTAGTGTGTATTCTTAAGAATAGCAGTTCTTATGCAGTCCTGCTGGCTTATTCTCCATTGTTTGTCCTGGTAACTTTTGAATTTGTTGGACCTGTTCAACCAATTTTTAGGAAAACAAAAGGACTAGACAGAGGGAAAAAGTAGATTGTAAGTGTCCAGTGGAATAGAGCATGTAGCATGCCATCCCACTCCGCCTTCACTCTTCTTTTCCTGGGGGAATTCCCAGAGAACCATGCAGAAGATACTATGGCTGTCACACTCATTAATTGAAAGCTAGGTGCAGGTTCCTGCTCCACTTAATAAGGCATTATCCAGAATGAAAAGCTGCTCTGAATTAGGGAAAGCAGAAAAAAGAACTTGGACTTCTCATGTCCTAGGCCAGCATCCTAACCATGCTCTTGACTGGCAAGTCTTTCCTTTTCAGCTGTAATTTTGTTTCACTGTAAAAATTGAAAAGTTCTTGTTTTATTCCAGTGCAAAACAAAAATAATTTACAAACTTTGAAAGCTATCACGAAACGATTATTGTCCTGTAAGCCGGCTCTGTTCAAACACTTCACTTATCACTGAAATGAAACCATCTAATTTTTTGCTTTTTGTCCACAGCGCTCTTACTTTCGAACTCTTCTTATGTATGGGTTCCACTTCCTTGTATGGTTTCTCTGTGTCAAAGAGATCAGGGACACGCAGTGTGGATTTAAACTTTTAACCAGAGAAGCTGCCTCGCGGACCTTCTCAACTCTTCATATAGAACGCTGGTAAATTCTTTCTTTTTTTGTTGGTTTTTTTTTTTTAATTGGACACAGTTCTGAAAAAGTAATTTCAGTATTGCAGCTACTATGAAGCATGTGATGTCTGTGTATAAATCCTAGCTGCTCAATTTAAGGAATTATAGTACTATTTGCCTGGCAATTTAGATTTCTTGTTATGCTAAAATATCCTGGTATTTGCTAGGAAATCTATTTTATTATTAAGAAACACTTTAGGAAATAGTTGAGTATTTAATTTTATTCTTTCTACTCGTGATGATAAGGAGAAGGGGAACAGGTGGCTTACTAAGTTTTAATTTTTAAAAAGTATCCAATATAAATTGCAAGAATTATTTTAAGACTACGTTGCTGAGATTTTGAGTGGCAACAATGGACTCCTTGACTCCTTGCAAGTCCATTTTACTTTGACATGTGATATAGAAGGAGTTGTGTAATACTGAGAAGTAGGACATTTTGGTTTTGCCTTGTCAGAGCAACTGGTAATTGATTAGGGAAGCAAACAAAAAGGAAATCCGAAGAACTCTTCTCTTCTCTCTTCACCTCTAAAAGAAATCCCAAACAAACAATTTTTGATTGTGTTGTAGTCCACTCCCTATTTCTGAGCGTCCTTCTCCTTTTACAGTTATGAGCCATGCAAGCAGAGTAAGAAATAGAGAGAAGCTCTTATTATGGTATGGAAAGTTAGAGTTATTATTCCTATTCAAAAATTTTATCAGTCGATTTTTATGCATTACAACCTCACAATTCAGTGCTGCTTAACCAAAACATTTTACCTAAAATCCGTATCTGATGTTTGTAATTGCTGAAGGCTCAAAGTGAAAGGAAATGCCTACTCTCAGCTTATTTTCTTGCTAGAATATTTCATGAGAGAGCTACTGATAGATCTCATTGATGTAAGACAGTAGAAAACGGTGCGTAGTCTTTGAACGACTTTAGAGCTCTCTTTCATTATAATTTAGCTAGAACAGTTCCCTTATGAGAGTGATACAGTCATGACTACTATTATGGGACTGAAACACTTTTTCTGCACAAATACCATAATTTCTGTAAATTTCCTACGCCACAATTATTGCTGAAAAGGATGGTGACAGTCCCCAGGCTTAATTAAGTGTAATCAAATCTTTTCAAACTATTGTCTTCATCCAAGAAAATCTCTCACGGGCTACTGCTTGCTGGCAGGGAACAGAATTACTGAACAATGTTCTCATACGAAAATGTGTAATCCCGCAGTCCTAGTCAATTCCAATACATCTAGTTTTAGGTTGATTTTTGGCAGTGATAGTTGAGCTATATTGCTCCTCCAGAACGGGGTTGCAAAGGTAGTGTTTGGGTTGCACAAATCTGATATAGAATGTGGAGCTTCTGTTCAATTGAATCTGGAATTGTGAGCCATCGGCGTTCGCAAAATCACTTTCCTAGCTGAGTGGTTTGCTTATTGCCCTAAAGAAAACTATAGCTGAACCAGAAACATTATTTTTGCTGCTATCTCCAAAACAAAACTTGATCTGCAAAGTTCTGTAAATTTCATATGTAGGAATTTTCTAAATACATGGTTAAACATGTATGTGTAGCCCGGAAGTGCACATCTCAAAATTATTCTATTTAACTTCACTCTCTAAATGAAGGGCTTCAAGAAGAAATACTGAAAGAAATGAATGAGGATAATCAGTTTAATCTGTAAAAATGCAATCTTCAGTCTTATTCTGTTGTAAATGGAAGATTTTGAATATAATTGTACTTATTGGCCAGACATATGATGTAAAGTGTTCAGTTTTTTATTAAAAAAAATCTTAACAAGCTTTCTCCTGCTACTCAGATTCTCTAGCAACAAAGGAATGGAAGAGTAAAAATAATTGTGCTGTACATTGTCATCTGTACCCCATTATCCACAAATAGAGGCAGTGAAAAAGGGATATTGCTAACTTATGTTACAGTAATTATATTGCTGGTGTGGAACATAGCAGATCTTCAGGTCTTGGTGTGTTAATTTGTTGTGCTTGTATGTGCTGCTGTAAAATTAGCTTTCTATTTGTGCTCTTTTATTTACAGTAATCCATAAACTAATCCCCTAAGTGTTTTCCTATTTGTGTGAAATTTACTCATTAGTGATGAAGAATGTTTGTTTTGTCAGTCAAGGAAAGAATAACTCAAATTCTTCCAATACACAGCTCTTCAGATACTTCCAAGTCACAAATTTGCCTAAAACAACAATAGAGGTTTTTTTATTTGGTTTAATTTTCTGCCAAAACAGGCAATATGTTGTCTGCTTTTATCCTCATCTGTCCTTCAGGCAGTCCCTGTACTTCCCTGCCTTTGTTTTCATACTTACTGGCTAATTTCAATGAAATCTGACAGAAGATTAGAGATCTCAAGTTGGAAAGCTTTGGCAAGATTTGTGGCAACTGAAACCCTAGTAGAGGAGAGAAACTCAGATTATTGCCACTGCTGAAGAAAAAACTACAATATGAACTCAAAAGTTGCTTATCATCAGCTTCATAGATAGCCGTTCAGCATGTGTAACTGGAAGCTAACATTTCAGTGCACAAAACAGTACTGTCCCTTTCCCAGTTAATATTCATAAAATCTGGAAAGAAAACTGGGAGATGGGGAGGTATAAGCATGCGGGGAAAGTGGTATATGAAAGGAAATGGTAGTCGTAAGTGAAATGTCTGTGGTGTACAGACAGTTGGGATAATCACAGTAGGAAACAATAGAGGGGCATCATTCATCCCATAGAACCATACGTTGGATTCCTTTGTATGTGGTAATGTAAGAATCTGAAATAGCCCATTAATGGAAACTTTTTATTGTGAAAAAAACTGGCCCCTGATATCTTTCCATTGCATAGCATGTGTGTAAAAAGGAAAATAAAAACTGGTTGGACATTGTGCCATGGAGGTTTTGTACATGTCATGAGAATGAAGATGTAAGAGGAAGAAATAGTGGCCGGTATTGTATTTCTGCTGACTTGGAACAACGGTGAGTCCCTAACTGGGTCACAGAACAACTTACTCATACTGAGACCATCAGCAGGGGGTCGCAGAGAAAACACTATCTTGATATTGGACAAAAAGTTCTGAAATCTGGATTTATTACCACCTCTGCATCACTGCATTGGGGCTATTTGACATCTGAAGAAATTATTTGATTCTTTTTGAATCTTAAAATCCCATTAGTGAAGTGCAGCTCTGTTAGGTATTGAAAGAAGAATTCAGTTCAGTGTGGTCAGTGCTCAGATATTCTGGTAATAATGGAGGAGAGTGCTGGGGAATATTCAACAAACAAGCAGCATTTAATAGGATAAAAGCTGTCTGAGAGCCAGCACCCTAGTCATTGAGTCTGTCGAGGACTCTCCCGCCGCTGAACGGGAGCATGTGGTGAGCCGTTGAAGAGAATGAACATGATTCAGTTTCTGCAGAAGCCTCATCTGTCCTGTCTGCTCAAGTTTTGTCAGGCTCAGATTTTTTGAGGTACTACAGTGTTGAGTGAATTCTTATGTGAGGACATAATATTTAGACTAAACATTAATATTTAGACTAAATATTAATACATAACATATTTACTCATTATGTTAATATAAAATGACTATAAAATTGGCTGTCTAATGATTCCTGAACTGTTAAGCTTACTGCTCAGTTAGAGTATAAATACACGCACACAATGAACAGGATTTGCTTCATCGCATCTAAAGTGCATCTCCTTGTCATCTAGCCTTCCTTCTTAGACCAATAGAAGGGACAATTTTAGAGTATGATTCATTTCATCCTAATATAAGCCTCTAAAATATGGCAGATGAAGTGCAACCAACACATGCCTGTTTCCTGCCCCTCAAATATAAAGGGGCTCTGGATAATTTGTACAGAAGGAGTTATCTCTACTGTAGATGACTGAAGTTCAGCAG
>NW_009215604.1:6242-27842 GCF_000690835.1 Fulmarus glacialis
GCGTAGTAATATGTCGGAAAAAACACGTGTCAGGTTGCTGGTGCCTCAACTGCATCAAAAGGATAAATTATTCAGTAAATCCCAAAAGTAGTGAGTTAGAAGAAAAACTACTGAAGCAATTTTGTATCAAAGGCAGCTCAGTTTCTGGGCTGTATAGGCAACGCCAGTTGTTTCTGTAGACAAAAAGCCCAGAGAATTCTTCCCTTCGGATAAAGGACTCCAGTAGTGCCTTTGCGTACAAGAAAGCACCAGTGCTGAATTAGCGCTGGGCAGTAGGAGACTGCCCTGAAGTGCTGGATATTGTCAATACTGCTCCAAAAGGCATAGCAATACATACTCGAGAAATAATACAGGTTTTATTTCTATGTCTCTCAGCAGGCTGATAACATACCTCAATCAAAGAGCAAGTGTTAGGAGCACAGTCTGTTTCTTGGAAGCTGAACATCTTACACTCTGGTAATAGATATGTCAATGTAAACAACATAGCGATCCTGTTGCTAGGTCGGAGAGGCTGAAGGACTTCTAAGTTTCCGTATTTCAATAGCCATCAGAGACACCAAAAATAAATGCATATGGTGTTTTCAGTGTTTCACCAGCACCACCAATAAAATGGACTCTTGTGTTTCCATATTCACCTTTCATATGAAAAAGAAGGGGAGAACATCAAGATCTTCCTTTATATGATCTTATGTGCATCTTTGACAGTTTCAATATTAGTTTAATCAAAAGGAAATAACCCAGTATCAGCTGCATTAAGAATGAAAAACTAATTGCTTAGACCTTCACTTTTTTCTGCTTTTTTTCTTTCTATTCCGGTGGACATTGAATTGAATAGCACCTCTTTAATGTTAAAAATACTAGAAAACAGACCACAGTTTTCTTCTTGCTGTGCTGAATCTGATTTATAGATGCTTATATTTAGGAAATCTTAAAAGCAAACTGAAATATACAAGGAAAAATACTGTTTTATCATTATGGCTATAAGGATCATGTAACGCTTTTTAAAGAGAGACCAAGATATTTCCTGGAATATTTTGTTAATCTAACCCTAAAGTTTAGAAAGCATTTGAAAATTAATAGACTGGAATATATTGGAAACTGTTTATATATTTGATACTAAGAAATAATGCTTACATCCTAAACTAGGGGTTTTTTGTGAGTGTTCTCATTGACTTTTTTGTTTAACTGTCCTTTGGAGAGCTGGCTGTGTATATACGAATACAAACCAAACGTTCTTGAAGTTTACTTTTTAAATAGCAAAGTTTTGACATTAGTTTGAAATGAGAGCAACCTTTTGAACAGAGAGCATATGCTTTGCATTTTAGGTTCTGAATCTGATTACACCACTAATCTATTTTTCAGAAATGGATGGAGCACATTTTTTAAATTAAAACTTAAAAGAAAATTAAAAGGGATATTTTAAAAACATAATAGAGACAGTTGGAATTACTCACTTTCAGACTCCAAAAAAAGCCCTAGTTCTGTATCTACAGTCTTGACCTGAGAAATGTAACTGTTGATGTTAAATTTTAATGCACAGGAGGAAAACTGGAAAATTAAATGGTCTCACTGGCAGAATTTTCCTATCCTAAATTTGGTCATTGATTTCTTCTGACTACAGAAAAAATTATAAATTTGCTTCCAGACAAAAAATGTCTTTCCTTACCTAGGAGAACTAGACATAGCAGCGGTTACTGTCCTACCTGGAATATTGATAAAATGAGGGGAAATTCAAAACGTAGTTCTAGTCCTGGTTTGATTGACATACTTTTGTAAAGTGGCAATTTATAATGATATTACGCAACTCTGCAGATCACTGAGTAGATCAAATTGTTGCTATTACTTTTGTCTATAAAAATTGCCCTATGCACTGAACAAGCCATGCTGTTTCACATCTAAAACTCAAAAGCTCAACATAAAAAATTAGTATTTGTTTCTCCAGTTTGTCACTAATCTCTAAATGCAAGTCTCTATATAAAAATTACAGAAAAATAAGCATTCGTATTGCTACAGGGATTTTTTTTCCATTTCTTTGGCATTGTAGACCAACACGAGCAGTGGAATGAATTGTTTTTTCCTGGTTTTGTGCATGACAAGTAGAATTGTTTATGAACGTCAAAAATATTTTGCTGTTATAACTATGTCTGTTTTGTCTTGTAAAAAATCCTGCTCCTGGCAGACATATGTGGACATTAAAAAGCCCCAGTATAGCTAGAGCAGTACTAGCAGTCTAACCCTCTTGACATTCTGTTTCATTCTTAGACCTCTTTGACCATTGAAAGTTTTCTCTGCCCATTTTTGTTTGCTGCAACAACATATCTTGGGTGTAGAAAAATCCTAAATTCCAGTTAAAACAGTATAACTGAAGGCCTAATTTTGATATTTGAAACACTTAATATTGGACCAGCAAAAAAAAGAGTCCTAGTGCAATATTAAAATGCAGAATAATTTTGCAGGGTAGATATTTTATAAGCTGAAGCATTTTAAGGGTTCAGTTTAAAAGGGTTGAATTCAATTAAAAACACCTACCAATTTGGTGTTGAAATGAATTTTAGCCAGCCAGCACCATTTTACATTGTAACTTAACCAAAAGGACTCCTTAGCGTGAACACAACCACATGGAGAGGTTTTTCTCTTTCTGTATTTTACACTTCATGTTTGTGTTAATTAACACATAATAGAGCCACTATTAGAAATAGATAGGGAAGTTGTTTGCATCATATATTTTCGGGTGCCTAACTTCGGGTACTTAGATTGGAGCCTGAATTCATTCAGGCTGGAGCCAAACTTAGGTATTCTGAGCTGTGTCCCCCCTCCCCAGCGGCACCTACTTTCACTCTCTGCAGCAGGATTCTGTGAAGTGTGAATAATTCCCTGCTATTTCTAAGAGACGTGTTAACTAGTCACAAATGGCTTCATGTCAAAACACATGTATTGCACTCACCAACTCATCCACTGGTCTTGCTTTGATCTCCTCTAGGGTAGGCTCCAGCTAACGTACCCACACTTAAATCCTGACTATGGAAACTTCTGTATGGTTCTTCTGTACCATCTGGATCTGGTGATCTGCAGAATGGGTGTAATACTATTAGTGTATTGAATACACTGCATGGCTTCATGTCAAAACACATGTATTGCACTCACCAACTCATCCACTGGTCTTGCTTTGATCTCCTCTAGGGTAGGCTCCAGCTAACGTACCCACACTTAAATCCTGACTATGGAAACTTCTGTATGGTTCTTCTGTACCATCTGGATCTGGTGATCTGCAGAATGGGTGTAATACTATTAGTGTATTGAATACACTGCTATCTATATTCTCCAATTAACTATTCTACTATGAGCATGAGGTGTACTGAAAGGTGGTAGGGAACAGGGGAAGAAAAAAGGTATCCCAGCAGTATGCTACGGAAGTCATTCTCCTTTCAGCTTTGAGTAGGGGTTTTTTAATTTCAGGGTATGTTCACTGTTACACAAATGGCAACCACATGTAACAATATTAGTGTTCAACCTGATTAATTCCTGTGCTTTTAATCTTTTACTTTGAGGGCTGTAGCTCACCAAACTATTTAATGTTGTTGTACGGTGATGTATATGCTGACATTCCAGTAATCAGTTGTCCATAGGAATTGTTGCAAATAACTATTAGTTCACTAGGCTTATACTTTATGTAGTAATATTTTAGAGCAGCTCATATAGTATAATTCATCAGACAATTATTCTGTGTCTCTTAAGATTTTTAGTCAGTTAAGTAGTAAGTATTACAAAATTAGATTTAGTCTTAATACACATGACTCATAAACATTCAAAGGTGGATACATGGGGGTTTTGGCTTACAAATGTAAAATGTCAGCAAAAAATTAAATAATACAACTTCAGTAGAAGAGACCATGGCATAATTAATAAAATAATATTCAACCCTCATTTAAAGAAAGCAGTGAAATGGCAAGGCTGCTTGGAGCAGATTCAGTTCACTGAGGTGAAAAAAAACCCCATTTATTCCTGTATCTTTTTTTGTGACAATTAAAAGGCCTGTGTCCTAATCAAAATCAGATTTACAAAGTGGTTCTAAATTCTTCATACAGAATAACTCTAGTCTCTGTAGATAACCTCTGTTTATGCTGCCTTTGCATGTTTTAATGCTGTCCAGAGTGATATCAGTAGCTCTCCTGGAACATACACATACAGTGCGAGTTCAGGGTGATGCATGTTTGGTAATGATTTCACCAGCAAGCTAGCGTGCTGTGGTCTGTACTTCAAGGGGAACCTACATGTATGTGTCATACCTAAGTGCACATTTCAAAGCAGACTTCTATTGTTGCATTCATTAATAGTTTTGCAGAAATGCACTGCACTTCTTAAAAGGAGAGGGTGGCTTGAAGTAGAGGAAATAACATCTGAACTTGGCTAGCAACCTGCTAAAGTATGTCTTTTTGCCTGCTCTTGATCACCTGTCTGTCCCTTTCTACCCTTTCTGTAGTGTTAAATGGGATTACCAATAGCTTGAATTCAAGCAACCCTTGAAGCATGAACAAATAATGTTATTTTTTTATTGCATACATTTTCTCCAGCGGCAAAAGATTTTTTTTTTTTTTTTTCATTTCAAAAGAAAATTGTCTTGGACTTAGCAATGAGAATTTAAGGAGCTTCTAAACTTCTGAAGTTATTGAGAGAAAATGCAGACTAGTGTTGAACTGTGCTTGACTGCCTCGCAGCCACATTTTCAAGACCTATGTAAGCTGGTTTGGAACATCTGTTCCATTGACTTCAAACTGGAAGCCTTACCAACAGCTTGGCTAAAACGTTTCCAATTCCTTAATGTTCAAGGTTTAGTTCCCTGGGAAAAAACCTCTGTGTTTGAATATGTATTGAATCTAGTAGAAATCAGATGTGGATGGCCATTGACAGTTTTTTCCAATACACAGTAGTATTTTTAACAAGCTTTTTTTTTTTGGGGGGGGGGGACACCTGTTTAGCTTAAATTCCAATTACTAGAACTCATTTAAGGAACAAGAACACCCCTACTGGCATTTGAAGACTACAAAGAGGGCGGGAAAAAAAGACAAAAAAGACCCAGCAATCAATAAATCTAAGAAATTTAACCAAAATCACCAAAATCTTCATAATTGTGATTTGCATGCACCCTTGTCAATAGTAGCTACTGGTAGTTTCATTTGCTGATTTCTACATGAGCATTACAAGCTGTAGTTGCCAAAACACTTTTCTAATATCAAAAGCCTCAGTGTCTCAGATCCAGAAGGCCTACTTGAGCATGCAGTTGCAAGAATGAAACACAAATCATTATCTGTGCAAAGAACTGAGAGGATTAAAGCATATTTTGGACAAACTGGGCAGGGAGGGGCAACTGACTTAGAGTAGGATTACTTCCCCAATTCATTTTGCTGCACAACCTGCAAAAATCGTGCCAGCAAAAAAGACAGGTCTCTCAAGAGGGTTTTTGTGTTGTACATTAAATGGTCACCAGCTAAAGTACAACTGTTGTTCAGGTTCTGTTATGCACAGTAACATAAATAATTTCTCACTTCTTCAAGTGAGAAGATTCACTTCATCAAGTGAATCTACTTGATTCACTCTTTATTCCTTGATTAGAAAGTACAAGGAGAAACCATCAGATCAGCATAAAACCACAAGCAGGCAGTTGTCCCTTTTGATGAAACTGCTAGAGATGTAGATTGACATAAAGCCACAGCAGGTAGTTGTCCCCTTTCATGAAACTACTAGAGATGTAGATTGACACTGCACATTTGACTGGTCTTTAAAAATGTTCAAATCATGATTGTGGCAGAATGAAAAGTGAGCAGTGGTCTGAACACAGCATGACCTATACCTTCAAAAACAGGACACAGTGAAGTATTGTCTGTATATTGGCTATGTTCTGAGCCGTTCAGTCAGGGAAATTAATTTCCCTTTCATGTGCATCTGACCTGTAGAGCATTGGTATCAACTTCATAACTGAACACCAACCTCCTTAAATCAGGCTGGGGATTTAATTAACAGTGCCACCATCTTTCTTCTCGAAATAAACGTGACTATATTTGCTGTTTCCTGTTCTTCTTCAGGGCATTTGATGTGGAACTTCTTTATATAGCTCAGCGCTTGAGAATACCTATAGCAGAAGTTGCTGTCAACTGGACTGAAATTGAAGGTAGGGGAATTGTTTATATTCTTGTAAGATTCCTTATGTGTCAATCCAGGATAAAATATCAGAGGGTCTTCCCATATTTTACCCAGTTTTGATAACACACAGCCTTCTTTCCATACAAATTTTGAATTTCATGTCCTTGCCAGCCTTCTGCCGTGGCATGGTCCAGGAAGAGTAGGTGAAAGGGTAGCAAGGGAGAGAAACTCTTCACTCTCACTGGAGACAAAAGTAGGTAGTTATACTGCTAGGACAAAGCACTACTTTGGCATGTCCTCTTGCTGTAACATGTTAATAAAAATATTGCAATTGTAAAACACTCTGCAGGAAGTCTGACCATCATTGTTTATTGATTCAACTCCATTTCACTGTGTCTTGCCTTCCAAAATTCTCAGCCCACCTATTAAGGCCTCCTCTAGGGCACCCTGTCTTCTTAAGATGTGATGTTCTTTCGGACCTGCAGGGAGGTCTCTCTTACTGGGTTACTGGAAAGTATAGCTCCATACATACTTCTTCATAGCAAAGCCAGCTTAAGAGGTACTGCTTGCTTCTGTTCACTTCCTCCCTCCCATCAAATGCAGTTCCTTCTTTTTTTCCCTTTCGTGTTTTTTTCTTTTTTTAATCTGAATCTCTTCTCCTCAACACAACCCCTGAACAACAGAAAGTATAATGAACTGCAACGGTGATGAAGGATGCAAGTAGAGAACATCCTAAGCCAACTTTACTAGAAAAGAAATGTTTTCTTTCAATGCAGTTCCACATGTATATTGCACCTAACACAAATGTTAGCAGAGATGGAGGAGGGCTTGGTTTCATAGTGTGGGTTCCTTACCTTGCCTGAAGATTGGCATGTTCATATTATTGCTGTAAGACAATGTGGCGGTCCTCTTCTCCAGAGTCGCTGAGAAATCATTTGCTTAATTATTGATGTTCAGGTTCCTATTTACTTGAACAAAGCCTTGTCACAAAGAAGACTATGGATCTTGAGACATACATGGAATTACTGTACTAGAATCTCGCACCTATGGTATAATGTAATTACTATAAAGCAGTAACTTTCACAATATAAATTTTTATTAATGTTAAGGTCTAGGTTGTGGGGCTGAATGTGCTGAGAATGCAGAGGTTCATGACTACTTAAATGTGTGTCTTGCCAACGCTCATTTTTTCTAACACCGTCCTTCTGATTTTCTTCTTCATTAATCACAGGTTCTAAGTTAGTTCCCTTTTGGAGCTGGCTGCAGATGGGAAGGGATCTTCTTTTTATACGACTGCGATATATGACTGGTGCCTGGCAGCTTGAAACAAGAAAATGTAATTAGGTTATTTACATTTTCCAAATATATTATTATACTTAATGGAACATGAGAACAGTTTCAGTCAAGTGGTGATGAAAGCTGAGGTAATTCTTCATTGCTCCTGTTGTATGTTTCATTTTTGCAGCATGTATATGTTTTATAAGATTGTCAGCAGAGAATTTGTACAATGTTTTGAAAAGAGAAAGCATTTCCAAAAAGATTTTCTTATCTGGTAATCAGGTTTTTATTTTATTAGATAGTAGCTTTAATATGTCTTATAAATTCAAATAAATATATCTGCTTTTGTCTCACCATACATTTGGAATTTCCTTATACATATTGAAAACAGGCACTGTATTCTACATTGTGCAATATTGTGTTGTGAATGACCACAACCATTTGTTTCTGTAGCATCTGGAAATACGTGGCCGTATTGCTACTTGGAATTATCAATCATGGTTCACGCTGATGCATGTTTAGATTCAATGTTATGGGAAACATTAATGGGTTTTACTGAGTTATAACAGTCATGTTCATAAGGCTGTTCTAAGACCTTTCAGTAGTCTCTTGACGTTCCAAATGTTTTTGTCTGAAGCTGAAATAGTTTGTCTGAGATCAAACTGCAGATCGTCTCCAGACTGTAAAAGGTCCAAGAGAAAGCACATTTCGTTTTAAAATGTTGTCTTTATGTTTTGTTCACATGTACTAATTAATACTGCATGCTCAAGGCTACGAGTCCTTGGCATCTACAAATCTGTAGTGAAAAGGGTATGGAAAGCTAATTCAGAGCATACAAAAATGAAACCCAATGTACATTGGGGGCCTGTGCATTAGCAATGCTAATTTGAAGTTCTCGTGCTTCAAATGAGATCAGAGAGGGAGGGGAGGGGTCTTGAGTCTTTCTTAGTAATGTCATACTCTGTTACAGTACACAAGTTTCAATAGCGCTTTCAAAACAGTTGTGGATTGCCAACAAACTAAGCCAGTCTTTCTTTCGGAAACATGTACAAATTTGAACAGATTTAAAGAATGAACGGTATATGGCTGTACTTTCACATATGATTTCACTGGTGGTTTTTCTTATTCCTTCTGCAATATTGAGTTGAGTTTTGCTCCTGTTAGGGTTACCTCAGTTTTCTATAAATTGAAGTGTTGGAATAAATTCTCAAAAAGTATCTTCAGTTTGATTTCGCAGGCTTTATTGTCTTGCCTAGTCCACATACATCTCTATCACTTCTGCAGAATCAATCACATAAGTCCTCGTTGCCATTGCTAGAATAAAATACCAGTTTCTCAGTTTTTGTAAAGTGAATTTCCCTGACCAAACCTGGACAATGATAGCTCTGCCTATAATTAATTAAAGTTGCCAGCCAGTTCTCAAAAGCAGATTCCTAAAATTTTCCTCATGTCTTACCTTAAAATTGAGCTTATTAGAAATTTTAACCAAAATAGTTCACCTTTTTCAAATGATGAGGCTTAGGTCATGCATTATTTTCTGCTTGATAAATAAACATCTGGTGACGTCTTCTTTAAAAAAATTCTGCTTTTGAAGCCAAAGCTTGGAAGGGGAGTGCTAAATTTACAATATTTTTTTAATTAATTCGTGCATTTTCTACAAAGTTTTTTCAAAACTCCAGTAACTCTCTCCTTATTGAGCAGTCTCCTTTAACAAGCATGCGTATGTCAGTCCAACAAAATACTTGATATCTTCCACCTCAGAGATGCAGAAGTAAGGCTAGCCTTGTGGGGTTGGATGCTAGAACTTGTTGGCGGGGAATTCTCTTATGCTTTCAGTGGATTTGAGCCATGGATAAAGGTCACTACACATCTTCATAGTCCAGAGTCTGCTTTCTGGCTCTGAGGTTGATAGACATGGCACTGGTCACATCCATATCCCTACGTCTCCCTTCTCAGCTGCCTTTCAAAGCAGGCTTGCTACATCTAAACTGGCTGTTGGAGATAGTCCTTGACCTGCACTGACTGCCACACTGTGCCCACAAATATTTTGAGAGCAGGGATAGGCATCTGTGGGACACCTAACACAGTGTAGTTTACTTGTATAGGTGTAGCCTGACATATTCTGTTGTAGTGGGGATAAAAGCTGAACTGGGATGAAAAAACAAAAGGAGTAAACTGGGACAGAAGGAGAATGGGGAGAAACAGAAAAGAGACTTGATCTGGGGCTGAGATTGCAAGCTAGAGAGTGAAATGGAAGATGGAAAGTACTGAGACTGCATGAGGAATGGAGGTGGAACAGCAATGGACTCAGCAAAGAGACTGGAACAAGGGAATGGGGAAGGAGACAGATCGGTTAAGGATGGAAAAAAGGAAATATTGCTAATGAGGGAAAGGGAAGCTGAAGGGGCTCACTTAAGCCAAGTCCTCCACAAGAATGGGGTTAGGACAGAAATTGTCTAAAACAAGTTGGGACTGAGGATATAGTGATATTCAGAGTCTGGGCTGGAACCCAGGAGCCCTTTATCAGTGATTCTCAGTCATTTTTTAACCTCTACAAAATCCTTTGGCAAATCATATCTCATCTTCTTTCTGTGCCGGTCCATAAAGAGAGTAACTGGCTACCGGTATCAGTTATTCTTCCAGCCCTGGTCACTGAAATCTGCAGCAGATCTACAGGCTGCAATTGTGAACCGCATGAAGGAGCAATGGAATCTTTCACAAATAAGTGGGGGATTATACAAACCAAGTTTCAATGAAAGCTCACTTTTCAGAGTTAGAAAGCCAGGTATGAAGAGCATAGGAAACAAAAGTAGCCTTTCTGACTCGTTCCCACATTGTGTATATGTGCTATGAGAGGAGATACTTGCTTATGTAAGGACTACTTTTCCTAAAAGACATATTTTTAGTGTATGGGATTGATTCAGGAATCAGTGAGTTATATGGCAAAGGCAACTTTATTGATTGGCCTTCTGTTTAGAAAATGCAAGTTTGGATAGAGTATAAGTGAGAGAAAGGATTAAAGAGAGGCAATATATTCTCCTTCATCAGATAAAATAAGACAGACATACGGTTCTTTTCCCTCTTGCCCCAATGGTCAACACATTCAAAGAGGGTGTTAGAGATACAGATTCAGTTCCTCTGTTGTTTAAGCCCACATCCAAGCCCACATCTTAAGAAATGGTGAAGAATTCCCAAATCCTTCTGCAAATCACTTCAGAGGGATATTTGGACAGTTCAGTGATGCAGATATGGCACTATCCCTACCTTTCAGCAGATCAGAGTTAAAAAAATTGAGTTCTAAGTCTTCCATAGTGTGTTCTAGGGTTGAAACATTATTGATTGCTTTTCTGAGAACTGTTTTCCTTTGTGTGGAATGGTCTCAGGTCTGGAACAGTTACCTGCACTTGTTGAACCAACTGCTTCAAGCTTTCTCTGAAGCAGGGGCAGCAAAGGAGACTTACTTTAGCTGAGAAGGGTGGTTGGCTTTGCCTTCTGTCACTCATGTAGTCATCAGAAGTCTTCTGGGTACCATACTCAACTCCTTGTATTTGCAGATTATGAGATTCAAGACACACAGGCTGTCACAGGAGACAAGGACTCCACCAGGCACATGCTCTAACAGAAGGTTAGACTCACGCTTGGTTTTAGGTTTTTGCTCACAGTCAGTTATCAGCATTCCTCCAAATGTGTTTTGGGCAGTGTAAACATCACACTCTTGAAGCAAAGGTGCACCTGCTTTGTGGATCCCAACAAAGAGCAAACAAAAGATTAGCAAAAAATGGCTTTTCACTGTCAAAACTAAAGTGCGTAAGAGCCTGTCCCTAGTGAAATTCAGTACACCTGAGAAACTTCAAAGATTTTAAAGTCTGTGGCTTTTACATGTCTTCAGGTCAGGCCACAGCAGAGCAAAGATTTTGAACACTGACAAATTTCAGTTTGGGGTCAGAGGTCTTAAGTCCACTTGTCTTGAGCCCTATATCAATATGTAGGTCAACATTAACTTAATCCAAGTATTTACTGAATGCAGAGAAAAGGAAGCACAATGACAAGTATGCACTGAAAACTATTAAGCAAATGTGAACGATAATAAGATACTTTGAAAAGCAGCTACGCAGTGGCTATGAATTATTTAAATAAGAGATGACCACATGGCAGAGACCCCAAATTACAGTATTAATTACACAAGCAGCAGTCTCTGACACCAGAACATTTTACACTAACCTAAAAGTTTTATAGAAATGTCAGAGGCAGAGTGATGGGAAATACAACTCATTTAGAATTGCCAGAAATCAGATCCTTTAGAAGTTAAGAACACATCTAATAGAAATCCATAGCTGTCAGAGATCAGAGATGTCCTGTCTGAAATATGTATCCTAACAGTCATTCACATCCTGATCTTCCCCAAGCTTTTACCTTAAAAGGAAGAGTTAGCTGTTCTTGTTAAATCCATAAATTTGTAGATACTTACTAGTTACTCAGTTTAGTTTATTTCCAAGTTTATTTAATTTATTACCATTATTTTTCTGTGTAGCTATCTGAACCAATGGGAAGTTTGGAATCATGTATCTTGATTTTCCCATGAAGATCACATCAGGTGATAAGAGATTTTGGACCAGACCCAATATGTGACTTCAGAAGTTAAGCATCAGGTTCCCGGGTGCCTACGTTTAAGGTTATTGGAATCCAGAATCCTGAACGAGGCACATTTTACCTGTGTGAAATACTACACGTCCCAGGCCAACCTGCTGGCTTTAGTCAGAGTTATCTAAGATCAGCCTGTTCAGCATGCGGGGAGATCTCTGTCTGCTCATTGCACAGCCCAGAACCCTTTTCTTAGGGTAGGAAGGAGTAGAAGCCTTTCAGGAAACAGGTCTAAGCTTTCCCTTAGCAAAGCAGGAGCCTGCTTACTAGTCTACCGATTCAAATCTGTATCTAAGAAATGGGAGGCCGAGAGTAGATTCCCACACTGGAGGGAGATCAAACCTGTATGTCCCATGGGGTGTTCTCTGACTGCTTTCTATTTAAGCTGTTCCACTGTGCACTGATGTGCGTACAGCCTAATAGTGAAACATAACTCCGCCTCATTTATCATGGCACTTACCTGAGGGTGAGGAAGACCTGGGTTCCAGCCCTTCACTTTGGGATATTTACTGTCTGTTTACTATATATTTACTTAGGATATCAGGTGATAGATTTCTTGAGAGCACTACTCTCCTCTGTGTTCCTTCAGGCCCAACATATCTCAACTGTTGCACAGCAATCCCAGAATCAGTGGAAGATTCTCCTAGGTACCATTTCAGAAGCAGCTGTGCTGGTTTAATTGCACAAAGCCATAAAGAGGAGCGTTCCGGCGCCCTCTGCACTTGTTCTGGGGCTGCTTGGAGTCTCCCTCAAGCCAGTTCATCTCACTAGAATGGCAGGATGCCATCTTCCACTTGTTTGGGTTTTTTTCCCTTCTTTTCTTCTGAGATAGTTTTCTGCCATTTCAGTAATTTAAAATGACTCACTGAGTGGTCCAGCAGGCACAGGGTGCAGCAGCAAAAGGAGGACTTCCCCTTTTGGCAGCTGTGAACTCACCACAAGCGTAAAGAATGACTTGTCACCTGGAGGCTAGGACACTTTCTAACGTAGGGAATGTGAATTTAAATTCCTCCTTTTTTTAACCCTAGGCAATACCTGAGGTCTTGTTGCCCTCTCAAAATGAGACCTTTAATTACTGAGCTCCAGCAAGAAAGCCCTGGCTCTGTCCCTTAATGTATTCCAGAGCCCCCACTGGATTTTACGGAGTGCTGCAACACGGAATGGGAGGCTCGGTGGAACATTTCCCGGTCATTCCTATTAGAAGACAGGCTGATTAATTCATATTTGATGCAGTCCTACTTAACTACAGAGACTGTGTAGAGAACCAAGTTTCTCTGAGCGTAAGTAGACTGCTTCCCTGATCACAAAGCCTGTCATTCAAACTAGTGCTCTGCCTAACTTGTCCTTACTCTTCATAGACTTGCAGAGATACAAGAGGTCTCCTCATTTGTATTTCAATGGAATCTTAACCTTTACTATTTCCTCCTACCCTTGCATTTGCTAGGGTGACTCCTGCAGATACAAGTCGTCCAGATTACTCACTGCCCCGCATAGCCCAGCCCTCCAAAGACAAATAAAAACAAAGTAATTTCACAGACTTTGAAAAGGACATAAAAACAAGCAGAGAAAATCTGCATGGTAATTTTGCAACATTCTTACCAACATCAATGCCTGCATAGCTAGTGCTTTTCATAAATTTAGATTTCAATTTAAAAAAAACAATTTTGATATCTCTGCATAAAAAACTTACTTTTCTGCACCACTTTACTAACACTTTGTAAGAGACTTTTTAAATAGGCTGCTAAATATCGAAGAGTTCTCTTTGAAAAACATGCAAAAAACCAAGTTACTGAAAAAGCTTCAGTAGTTTACACCAGTTTTCTTCACTGTTACCATTTTTTAACACAAAGCAATAGCAAGGCAAAATCCCCTGATGCACACTTAGCTTTTATCCTTACAAGCCATTTTTTTACTAATGTTTCAAATATGGATTGGAAAAGACAGTAAAATTTCTTTCTTTTTACTCTCAGACATGTCCTGCTGATGCACAGTATGTTTTCTGTGGCAACTCTAGCAGTTAGCTCAATATCCCTAACTGGTTTCAGTGACACTGCAGCATTATCACAAAGCAGGGCAATTCTTAAATGAGTAATAACACAGCTTTAATCAGATTTAATCTATATAAAGCACTCAGAGATCACTACTATGAAGGGTAAGCAGCCAAACGTAGAAGACAGCTCCAGTCATTCTGCAGAATTGTGTTCAGTAACACATCAATTTACAACTCTCAAAGCTTCTGTGCAGACCTTTCCACCACCACCAATGCAGAAGGAGTCCAGGTTAGTTTTTCACCATGGAAAATGAAATTGTATAATATGTATAAACACAGCAACATCTCCAAGCCATTGAATAGTTCCAGCCAGTATTTAACTTGAATCCTCTGCTAATGTTTAAGTCTCTGGAGACCTATCCATAATTATTTATGTACCTATTGTCCAAGTGTTCTTTGAGTTCACAGTCATAATGCTGACTGCAAACTAAAAATAGTTGAAATTAACAGACAAGCAAAGACAGAAGGCTGCAATGAAGTTTCTGTATCTCAGTGTTTATTGCTTAAAATAACATCTAACCTTATTTATGATCCGTGTAGTTTCTTAGGGATGCAGTGGCATGTCTGTTATAGCTCAAGGGGCATGAATTAAAGTAGTGTTCCAGCATTGTTGAAGGCTGCACCCTGCCAGCTGAACCGTAAGTTATCTACCTCTTTGGGATAGGGACTCAGAGGTTAAGAATTGGATGCTCCTATGTCGTGCCTATTGCGTTAGCCAACAGCACATAGGGGAGTCTCGAGCACACTAGCCCAAGGGGTCATCTAAGCTCAGGGGAGAAGCTACAGACAAACCTTTGTTTCTTACTGGGAAAAGAGATGGTATTTTTATATGACCAGGCTTAAGTAATAGTTGTGAGATCATAGCGGAGAGGGGTGTGCTAGAATATGATTTCATTTAATAGATCCATCAGAAAAGAAAGAGCTAACTAGCCTCCATTTTCCTGGATATTTTTTAGTCCATTTTTCTTTATACTACTCATCGATCTGTTCAACTGCCCTAACTGCATAATTAGATATTTCCCTGGTGTAAAAAAAAAACCAACAAACTTTTCCAGTCCTGCTTGCTGGGCGCAGTCTTCCAAGTACCAGTACGCTTTTGCAGGTAACAGTGAATCAGTCTGTAAGTTGTCCATCTATCTGCCAGATTCTTGTAATACACACATACACACACAGCCTTAATGTGCACGTTAGTGCAAAGGGTAGATCTTTATTTGCTAAAGCAATGTTCTCCATGTCTCCCTTTCTGCAGAAGATGAACTCTTGCTGGATGTGGAATCCACTGGTAATAGCACTCCATACCTGACAAATGTAGGACACCCATTTTAAAAGAAAGAAGTTAAACTGTCTAGCCCATTTCAGACCAGCAGCCAGGTCAGCAGTAGCTCCTCAATGCACTGTAAATGCATGACTGCAGTTATTAGAAATAATCTGACTTACTTGAGGCAAAGAGCAGCAAGCAAGCTGCAGCAGTACAGGGTGTGGGTCAGCTGGGCGTGTTGGCCAACTGCAAGGTAAGCATTATTACAGCAGTTCACCAGGCCCAGGGGAAATGCTTCCAACTTCTCTTGAGGAAAGCCACACTAGCAGGGAGTACTCCTCTTCGGACTTCCTGCAGCTCCCAGGTATTGCATTAAGGCCTCCTAATTCTCATACCTTTTCTAAGGACTCTACCATCAGTGAGCAGTAGTCAGTCATAAGCTTTCTAACAGGCTGTGGCTGGTTACCCTTTGTTTATATTTACCCTACCACACTTCCCAGCACTCCCATGCAAGCAGCAAATTATATAAATAACTTACTCATACTCCCAGTCTCTTTCTACGTGTACTCTTAGTATTCAAGGAACAGCTGCAGACCAGACAAACATCCTCCCAAAATGGCTTAGCCACAGGTGATCCTTCTTGCCTACATGACCTTAACTCCCTCTCAGGTCCATGCCTCTGCATCAGTCAGGCTCTACCTTCCTTGGGTCTTCGTGTTCTGCTGTCAAGATCAGTTTCCTCCTTTGAACTTTCAGCAATTTGTTGTTTCAGTAGAGTGAACTTCAATATCTAGACTGAATCCAAGCCTTTGTTGCTGGCATGTTCTATGCAATATTCTTTAAGAATGAGGTGACATTAACTCTGGAATTCCCATCTGGTTTTTGCCATGTTCTAATGTTTCATCTGGGGTTATTCTGAAGCTGTATAAAGATCCCATTACAAAACAAAAGGAAATATTGAGTGTCAGCTTTTGGACTGGAGATCAGAAGAGCTGTTTGAACCACAGGATGATGAAGAATCATTGAGTTCTGCGAACAGTTTTGGCAAATTCACTTTGCATGGTCTCTGGAAAGCAGCCTTCCACATGTGGGACAAATCTTTATCTTCCTATCTTTGTAGAGTAGAGAAAGGTTTAGCTCATTATGTCAAGGACAGGCTTCATCCTGTAGCCACATTACAGCCTCAGTTGCACAGGCTGTCATAAACTACCCCGCTGCATACTCTCAATCATCTGCTGTCAAACCAGGAACTAGGTCAAAACCACAAGGAATTTCTAACTCTTTTTGACTGACTAGGCCTGATGCCATTTAAGGGCTCAACAACAGAACTGCTGATAACTTTCATATCTTGATGCCAAAAAAGAAAAAACCAAAACCATATCATGGCCATCTTCCAGTCTTTAAGCCAAGTCATAAGTTTTGGAAATGGTGTCAGCTCAACCATCAACTGTGTCAGCTCTTTGGTAGTTTTACAAGTCTGGCTAGATTCTGCCTGGTAGAAGGTTTCATGATAATGCTTAAGTTTAAGCACATCTGAGGTTAGAACAACCTCTACTGTTTTTTAATCAAACAATAAAATTCTGGTCTCACAAAAAATGTTTTCTGATGTTATGTCTAATTTTACTATTTGTGACAATTTATTTTCTCAATAAAATGCTTCATAAGAACAGGAACAGAAGGAAAATAAGCAGTTTTCTGCAGGAGTACTGCAATGGGACTACAAAAAGGACCAATTATTCTCATAAAGGAGACAACAAGCAATTTTATTCCAGTATTTGCTAGAAAGCTAGAAAAAAATGGTTGACTGCACAAGAATATCAGATTTAAGCAACTTCTGTGTGCACCATTCATGTTTTCATGCATTGCCTCAACCTCCGTGATACCTCTGAAATTCTTACAACCGCACCCATATCTGCTGACAGTGCAAGTGATCTCATGGCAAAAAAAATCTGGACCTTTTCAGTTCACTTATCAAATGAATTAACTATTAGGAAAGACTGTTTACCAAAACGAATAAATACAGCTGGACAACTTACGAGAGCCATTCATCTTTAAGTGGTAAATAAGGAATAAGGAATGCTGTGATTTGTCAGACCCTACAGAAATCCTGCAGAGTGGAGATGTCACTCACCATTTTGTCTACACGTGTGATGTTTGTCTTTCACATACTTGCCAGTGTCTTCCTAAGCCTGATGCTAACCAAGGAAGAGCTAACTTCATATCCTGGATGTTGCCTTCTCCAGGCAATAGAAGAGGATCATGATAAAAGCCCAAATACAGGGTCACTGCTCAGGTACCCTAAAAATTAATTACACCTGAACAATCATTCAAAGGAGAAAGAATGTGGTCACATCTTACACTGAGAAAACTGAAGGAAGGAAAATCCAGTGCAAGGCCCACTCCATTCCCTGAAACCGTGGATGCTGTGCTTCCGATACTGAAAAAGAAGTGAGAGAAGGTTGATCTTGCTGCATTCACCCTCCCTCATCGAGAAGGAGTTTCAGGAGTGGCTTGAACAGACCTGCATGTTTAAGGGAATCTAATTTTACATGTACTGATTTCTCTGGGTTGTAAAATAATGAAGCATTCTTTCTATTCCTGGCTACTTCTGATTTACTCAAGATTATACAATACATCAGTCTAGCCCTAATCTGGAAGATGGGCATGATAATTTATTTACCCTCAAAAAACCCCTACTGAATTTTCCATTGGTGGGGGAAAAGATTTTAATATGTTAGAATAAAAGCTCCTCACTGTGAATAACAAAACATTGATGGGGGGGTATGAAGTGATTTTGTTGGTTTTCTAGGACCTCAACTACCCTGCCTGCAGGCTGCACTAAAAATCCTGGGGTTTTAGCTCCTTTCCTCCTAAGATGTTCTCTATTAATGTAAGCATTATGCATGCAGCTCTGTAAGTGTGCAGTCAACACCAAGCAATTACATTCCCCGCTTTAAAGAAGTTTTATTACACACAGTGATTACTTTGGGGAGAATACCATCTTTGCTATTAAGTGCAAATCTAATGCATAATATAGTTGCGCAAGTTTGAGCAATGTGCAAGAGCATTTGTTTTTCCATCAAGCAAGATGTTTGAGAAAAACATGCAGAGTGGTCATTCAGAAAGCCTCTACTGCACTCAGTCAGATATTTAAGAATTAGGAAAAGTCAGCCAGCATGGAGACTGCTATTCTCAGCTGTGCCTAGATAATAATTTACAAGGACCCAAAAAGTTTCTTAGGAAACTCACATTCCTATCTCTGCAAAAGGTTCATTCTTTCCATGTTTCTGCTGCTGATTTGTCAACATTTTGCCCCTAGTTTAATCTGCATTTATATTCACTCACAGTTGAGTCCCATACTGTCCTTCTATATAGGACTGTGTCCTGTATAGATTAATTCTTCGTTCTTGAAGAAGAGGACAGATCAAGTGAGCAATGTACCTAAGATGGCTGTTGCCTTTGTAGAGAGTAAGACACTAAAGAACTTGAAAATAAATTGGTTCACATTTCCCAGGGCTTTGCTTAACATAGCAAAAAAGCTTATAGGAAACATTCACTGGATGTAACGTCAGTGGCAAACATTATCTTTCATATCTGAGAGATAATGTAATTAAAAAAAAAAAAAAGATGATGTATTTGTCATTTTGCTAAGATGCAAACCTGACATCAAAATGTTATGTGGCAACACACCATTTGTGTTTGATAAGCGCCTCTAAGTCAGAGGGAACAGACCTTCATGTAGAAGAAGGGTTTGCAGCATAGAAGTTGTTTCACGTAAGAAACTCACCAAATGCCGGAACAGAGCCACAACATGGTAGTGCTACCAGTATTTTGTTTTCTATTGTGAGGCATTATACATGCACATGGTATTTCAAATATAGATGTCATTTAGTAGATTGATTACATTAGTGCAAGCCTTCTCAAGTTTTATGATGCCATGGCTTTCCCAACAGCAGGGAACAGTCACTCTTACAGATCTACTACGTTTTTGCCAGAAAATAAAAGGCTAATGACTTGAAATATGAATGCCACAGTAAGGCACATGATTAATAGCCACTGAGTAATAAAATCATTGCTGACAAAATATGTCGAATGAAAAGTTTAAATCTTTTCCAGTGAAAAGTTTAAATATCCCCTTGGGAAAGGACTCCTCAGTCTTGTTTCCAGTGCTGTGGAGGCATTTTATTCAATGGCTTGTCAGGCAAGTGTTGTGAAGCAGTTCCCAGCACATGGACAAGAACCAAGACTTCCCATTCTCAGACACATTCCTCTGTAAAAAAGGAGGCTGTGTACCTCTCCACTTAGTCTGTGTCCTCAAGAGTCTTGCACTCCTTGCTGAACAGCAGCCCAATTTCAACAAGAGTTCAGTGACCTCATGCTAGACCTTTCCATACCTCAGTGGCTATTTCAGAAAGGAGGCACCACAGATTAAATTCCTTTAAGCTAAGGAGGACCCAGAACCCCTTCTGCTCCATTTTGCTGTAACCATTATGTTGCTGTGGTAACATAGTCCCTACTTCCTTCCTTCCTCAGAAGATGGTCTGGTGCTCATTCTCCTACAAAAAAGGGCAAGTCCCTTGTGAAGCCCTGAGTTTGAAGCACACATTTCAAATGTATCGTGTGTTTTCTAGCAGCTGACTCCAAATGGCTTTGCTCCCACACAAATAAAAACAAAACCAGAAATTGCCATACAGAGGCATATGGAGCCCCCATACCATCGAGAGATAGCCATGTCACTAAGCCTACGTAAGGTTCCCCTACTGCTGTAAGGTGTGGTCTTGATCTTCTTGTCTGTCATCCTCATCTCTCCCTTCATGTCACCACTGCACAACCACACGTACATCAGCATGTTGTCCAGCTGAATGCTAACACATTTGAAGCGTGCTTCATTTTCAGCTGGACCTGTTACCCATCAAACTCCCCACATGGAAACCCAATTATAAATGCCTGTACAAAGGAAGGGACAAGAAGGCGCAGCCAGGGAAGGTGGGACAGTCCCTACAAATAGCAGCCCTGCCTTGATCAACTGAAGGCCATCATGGAGCTGCACACACACTGCACTGACCCCACTGTGGGAGCACCCAGTCTTGTCCATTACAAAGAGCCCAGCCACCTACCTTACACTGCGAGAATCACCCTGCTGTGACCAAGCACCTGCTCTTATGCTCAACAACTTTCAACTGAGGGGCTAAGGCAGGCAGGGAGAACTGTTACAAGTGCCATCAAAACTTCACCAGAAGGGGATTACATAGCCATATTGTGGAAATGAGATCCATTCCCAAACTCTTCATTAAGGCATAATTAATTGGGAAAACATTGTTTTGTAGCATAAGACTAAAAGCAACAGAATGATCAGTTACTTCTGCTAGAGAAAACTAGATCGGGAGTATCATGGGAAAAGGAAACAAGCTGAGCAAGGAAATTTTTCCAAAATATGCTCAGTCCGTGGTCTCATTTCTTCATCCCCTGAAGAACCACTGTGCGGTAGCTGTTTATAGCAGACACTCCTAAGTCTTGTCTTCCCTAGGTACACAGTACAATACCCCAGCAAATGGCAACAGCCCACTGGAAGTACCAAATAACATTAAAAAAACCTGAAGGGAGAAGATGCTTCAGCCAAGGGGAATATGGGCCAGGTGGCAGACTCCATCCTATGTGGAGTGGCTGCCCCCACCAGCAGACTCCTGACACTGTCCATCACATGGTCAGCCAGAACACAGCCCCCTAAGCCAAGGCAAAGATCTGAATTGACATCTACAGATGAGGGGTATCACCACCACAGCCTGGCCCCTACCTCACTCTTTTCATGTTCGTAGCATCCTTGACCTGGTGCCACCCCAGTCTAGGCCCAGCTAACTGGGCTATAAGGGGGAAAGTAGCATCCAACTTTTCTTCTAAGGCTTTTGATCATTCTCCTTGCTTACGTCAGCTGGCCTCCTGGACCAGATACAAGAGGGTACAACAAGCATTAAGTGCCTGCCCCTCATCTTCCCTATCCAACTCTCTTCCCAGCAAAGCCCCACAAGGCTGCCCTCACCCCACTACCTGTTAGTCGTAGTGCAAGCAGCCCAGACAAGAATTACTGATGGCTTATCGTTGCTTTCAGTGGCCCTCTGCAATGACTGTAACCCTTATTACTGGACCAAAACTCACAGCTGCTGCTGCTGCTCTTACCACATCAGGATCTCCGAGTCCTTGTTTCCCTAAACTGCAACGCTACAGGCTTGGGGAAGAG
>NW_009215605.1:0-7029 GCF_000690835.1 Fulmarus glacialis
GGGGCGCCTGGCCGCGGCTGTAAGCCCGTCCCGCCGGGCCTCCCGTTATTCCTGACAACCATTTTTGTCCCTCTTTCGGTTCCCTCTGCCGCAAACGCCGCGGCGAGCGAGGGATGTCGTGCCCATAAAGGTGCCTGCTCGTTGGGCTGAGGCCTAAACGGTACTCGGCTTAATTTGGGGGGTGATGTTAATTGTTTGGATGTTCAAGTGACGCAGTTTTTGTTAGCTGTTGATGATGTAGCATTTGCTTCGCAATGCAAGTGTAACTGTCGTGTATTAAGATCAAAGCAAACAGCAAACAAAGGGTAAGGGTTCTGCTGCAGATCCAGCGTTTGGTATTTGTGCTCACAGGAGCAGCTCAGTGATGTCAGAACTAAACACCATTTTCCCTGCTGTTTGTAATATAGATTTTATTTCCTTAAACTTTTACTATATGAAGTTCTTTAGGCCTGAGGGGGTGTATCATTAGCACTGTCCCTTTAGTTTGCTAGTGATTGAATTAAAACGTTCTTTTTGTGAACCACCACTTCTCTTAAGTTATTTATTCTCTCAACCTAATAGCTGTTATGAGGTTTATTTTTGTCTTTTGTTTGCTTGTCATTAGCCCAGCACTTAATGCTTTATGTTTTCTACTATATAAAGACCTGTATCTCTTATCTGAGTTGGTGAGGTGCATTTATCCTGTTTTGTAGATGGTAAACTGAGACAATAAAGGTCAAATGTATTCAGGTATGAGACTATGCTGATTACTTGCATGACCTGTATATACCTATTATTACTTTTAAAACTCATCTTAGTCACACATCTACATCATTAGGTGTCTCAATCCTTTCTATATTACAATTTACTTACAGTCCTAGAGGAACATTGTTTTTGGTAAAATCAGAAATAAAAAGCTGTTCTTATGAGTCCTCTATCAGTGCTCAAACCTTCCATTCTTTTATGGCTGTAATGTTTTGGTTTGTTTTGTTTTTTTTTTCCCCCAGGAAGCCCTTACCAGCCCGTAATTGAAGCATTAGGAAGCTATCCACAAAAGAAGTTCTACAATGTCTCAAAACTTGGAGGCGCCAAGTATGGTAATGATACTTTTTAGTTGTTTGTAATTAGGATGGTACCAGCAGTAAACACGCACCACTTACTGCTGTAAAATGTTAGGAGATGCAATCGTGAATATGTGAATTCTTAATAGGTGTATTTGAAAGCTTATAATTTTCCAGTCAGTTATTGCTTTATGAAGTTGGTGGGGGGTAATTCTTCATGTAGCTTTTTTTCAGTAAGAAAGGAAGTATAGGTGCTGCTGGAGTTTTCAGCAATACTTCAAATCAGAATAATTTCTCTTTTGGAAAAAAATGAAGTGACAGAGAACTCTTATGTGGTACTTCAAAAATAAATATAGTTTTTACTATAATTTTGTACTGCTTCTTGGTGTTCTAGTTTCACCTTACCAGCAACTTCAGATAGTGGGTAACTGTGTGTTTACTAGAACATAGCTTCTACTGCAATTGCTACAGAAAGGTGAGGTTTTGTGGTGTTCATATAATTGCTCAATCTCAGCATGTCATTAGTATGTAATATAACACCAAGTGGTATGTGCCAAAAAGACTTTTATTGTGTCTCTGTGTCTGGGTGCCTTTTGAAAAATAAAAAGTATGTGCACATGTAATGGGAGAGGGGAATACATGCAGATGGAGAAAGCTATAGATCAGTGTCAGCTAGAATAGGCTTTACTCTTGCAGATAATCAAAACACACTTTCATTATTCTCTCCCTTTGCTTTCATGTTAAACTCCTAAAATACTTACCTGAGGTACATATTAGAGGTATTTGGGATTTTTTTTCAATTTTGCAAGGTCTGAATTACTCTCCCATATTCACAGAATTCGTGATGTGTTTCTTAACTAAAAAATGACCAGTGGATTTTTCACTTTAAACCCATATTTGACAGCAGTAATTACTCCCCTGTTGTTTCAAGGGGAAAGGGGAGTTAGTGCACAATGGCTGCTGAAACTTTTGTGCAACAACATCGTGCTCTTGCAAATTTCTACTACTTGTAATAATGAAGTTAATCTTTCAGATAGGCACGTAAGAAGGAGGTAGAATGCTTCTGTTTGTGCCTTTGTCCAGGAAGAAGCAGTAGTGTGGTAGTGACAAAACCAGTCAGTTCTACAGCAGTTTTTTGAAAAGCCTCATGACAGAAGTGGAAATATAAACAGAAGATACTACTTTCTGATAAGATGTGCCATAAAGCTTGGAGCAGCAGCAGATATTCCCGAAGATATTCGGAGAAGGAGTCTAAATAGACTAGTCTAAGAGTGCCTTTGTCTTCCAATAGAAACTTCTGTGCAGAAGTTGGAAGCCTCATATTAACTACATATGAGCAAGATATTAAATAAAATGTAGGCACAGTGTGGGACAGCACTGATAGCAAGTCCAGCATCTGGAGTTGCTCATTGCATTTGTTGCTAGAACATTAATTTTTGGTTTTACCTGTTTGCCCTCTGCCTTGGGGCTTCTGACTATAATCTGACAGTAAGTGCCTGTTTGAGTTAATCAGATTACTAATGTAAATGTTAATTGATTTATTTGCCAATTTGCTAGGGAGAATCTGATTTTCTAGTGTTTAAAATAGTATTCAGTTATGGGGAAAATGGTAGCTAGAAAGAGCTCAGAATGATTTAGGGCAGAGGGGGCATCTGGAGATCTAGTCCAGCCTCTTTCTGGGACTAGAGCTAACTTGGAGAGCCATTCTCAGCTGAGCTCTGCGAATCTGGGAGGATGGAGATTCCACTGCCTCCCTCGATCCTGTGCTTAACCACTCTCCCTGTGAACTTCTTTGTATCCAGTCGCAGTGTCCCTTCCTGCACCTTGTGACTTTTTTTTGTCCTTTTACTGTGCACTTCCGAGAAGTCAGGCCTCACCTTCTCCGCAGTTCCTATTAGGTGTGGACAACTACAGTTAGCTCACTTAGCTTTCTCTTCTCAGGTTCAGCAAACCTAGGTCTCCCAACTGCTGCTGTGTGTCAGGTACAGCAGCCCCATAACCATCTTAGAAGGCCCTTCGCTTCTGGATGTGATCTCATTTCTTGAGATCTCCTGTATCCTGGGAGGCCCAAAACTACACACAATGTGGCAGGTGTGAGCTTGCTAGTGCCTAATAGAGAGAAGCAGTCGCTTCTCCATAGCTGATGGCTGCTAAGCAGCCCACTGGACAGTTAGATTTATCACTGTAAGAATGCACTGCGTATTATTTGTAATCCAAGAAAAAGCAAAACCATTTTCTTCTGGTAACTTGGCTTTTAAATAAAGTACGTGGTGGCATTACAGCTGATTAGACATGTTTTTGATGACATTCTTATATTATTTTGAGTCACTTGTCTAATTAGACAACAATGATAATATCTGAGAAGGACACACAATGAGAACAGAGTCAGCAAATCCTATATTAATAGTTTGTGGACAAATCTCTGGATTAGGTTGAGACCACCAAATTTAACATTTTTGTTAAAGCCTGAACTTAACTGTTTCACCCTCTTCTTCCAACTAGCTTTTTTTTGTATTTCTCACTGTTCTCATAGTCATTTGCTTGCTTGAATGGTGCTGAAAATAATGGGATTTGGGGAGAAATGTGAATTAATGTTGATTTTTTTGTTCGCAGTGAATAGTGGCATCTGCTTCTTTCTTCTCCCCCAACTTTTTTCATTCTCATTTCCAGTTCCCTAAATTTTTTTTGTGCCAGAAAGCTGCTTCTAGTCAATACCTTTAATCCAGACTAACTAAAGTTGTATTTAGTGTATGATATTCTTCTTTATATTTTATGAAATGTGTTAATTTGGGGGCACATGGCAGAATAGTTTCTGGTCTTCATATCACTGTTTATTTAAAAAAAAAAAAAAAGAAAATATTATGGCATTGGATGCTTTTGGCTTGATATCTCAAGCAATGAAATGGTGAAATTCACAGTTAAAAATATTTTTGAGTATTCTAATTGTTGTTGCTTTTCACCCACTCTGATCAGTAATCCCAACTCTAGATTCCTTGCATCTCTCTCCTGCCAGCATAGCATACCTTCTTAAATGTCACTGTCTTAACACAGTGCGGTCAAGCCATTGGTATCTTCCATTCAAATCCCATATGATAACTCATCTTCTGCAATGTATACATTATGCAACTCACTGTTCCATATTGTGTAATGAAGATCAAACCCAAAGGCAACTGGAGAGGCAGACTCCTGTAGCTCTCATCCTTCCAATCCCTAGCAAAGTGGAATTCCTTAGAAATGTGAGATTGTAATTTTTAAAAAACTACATAACCTGAAGGCGTTGCACTAATTAAGTCAGTTAATTTGCTTTACCCTAGATACTCTGCCTTATTCCATACGAGTGTTGTTTGAATCCAGTATCCGTAACTGTGATGGCTTCTTAGTGAAAGAAACAGATGCTATGAACATCTTAGACTGGAAGACAAAGCAGAATAATGTTGAAGTGCCCTTCTGTCCTGCCAGAGTTGTTCTTCAAGACTTTACGTAAGTGTGTGTGTGCGCGCCAAAAACTTGGTAAACTCACCAAGTTGTGTGTACAATTCTTTGGCTTGAAAATAAATAGCACCTAGCCTTTTGATACTGAAGTATCTTTTTCTCAATGGAAACCTGTGCACTGCTTCTGCCATCCAGTAGATTCCTCGTGATAATTACATGTGATGCAAAGATAGGAGTTGTTCCATAGGGTACCCTGGTTTTAGTGCAGGTTGGCGAGGCTGAAGCTGTTGGCCTACAAGGAACACTTTACAAGATAAGAGCCAAAACACAAATGGAAGTGGTGACATTTTGGCTGTAGCCAGATGGCTGATGGTTCATTGAAATATATAGAATTCTTGCTTGAGATAACTGAAGATTAAATATTGCTTACTCTACAAGTATACGTAATCCAGTTGAATCCATGAATAATACATATATTTAAAAAGAAGTCTCTTAGGATATTAACTTTCTTTGTGATTTGAGTATGGCATAGCTAAAAGGGCAGCCCTTCAGCAATTTGCAAATATTAAATTTAAGCTGTTTTGCTGACTCATTAACTATATATTTATCAAGAAGTGAGATAATTAAAAAAGGGAATTGTGATATTAATAATAAAAATGAGGTAACTTCTGTTTAGCAAGCAAAGTCAGGAAGATTTATATGGTACTGTGTTATATAAACATTGTCCTCTCAGTTTTCTACTTCAGGTACACATATCTATGTAATAGCAACAAGAATATTTTTGTAAAATGCTATGAGCTTCAGAAATGGCTGTCTGTAAGAAGAGTAATAATACATGCTAAGGTATTAAAATGTATAGTACAAGCATTGTTTGCATAGCAAGGTTCTATCGTAAAGGTAATAAGTATCTAAAAATTAGTTTTGTAGTAAAGTACCATCACACTTCAGAAGCATAGCTGGACAAAAGAGAAATGTAATTCTCTTCTTTGAGATGTTCCTATGTTCTTGTTTGGTATGTTATCTTCAAACATGCTGTTGCTTGTTTTGAATGAGTACCAACTCCATTAACTTTTAAAAATGTTTCAAGTTCTTTAATGTTTCGAGAATAGAATAGTAGGGGTTTATAATCTGAAACAGAACTTAGGTAGATCTAGACTTAAATAAAGTTAAAAGTAAAAAGAAGCTTGTATATTTTAGTGAGTTAATGTCGCATGTTATTATACTATTTTGTTTTTCTGTCTGTTAGTGGAATTCCAGCAATGGTGGATTTTGCTGCCATGAGGGAAGCTGTGAGAAATGCTGGAGGAGATCCTGTGAAAGTCAATCCTGCCTGCCCAACTGATCTCACTGTTGACCATTCTCTGCAGATTGATTTCAGCAAATGGTAACGTACCTCATTTTTTTGATGAATCATACATTCTTGTCTGATACTGAAGTATGGATTCACTCTGGTCTTGGTACTATGCCATCAAATTATTTGTCATGTGTGGATCCCTGAAACTAGACCTGGTGGTATCTGAAAGAGGGTTGGATAAAAATGGATAAAATAACACTCTTAAAAGAGAGAAAGAATGGTTGTGAGAATTTGAACCCAAATTCTGGGCAAGAGATTGCTGAAATAACTGGATCTGTCATGGTTTCCAGAAGATAATGTCTTAAGACAGTGAGGCAGAGAGAGTTTGTAATTTTGCTTTGCCCTGTTTTTACTATTAATGTTAAACAAAACTTTTTTTAAACGTGACTGCCTTGTCACAGCTCCAGAGAAACGGCTTGCAACCCTACTGGACATATTGAAAGACTGTCATTTCAACCCATAGCTTATGATTGATTCCCCCCCCCGCCCCAAATGGGCCTGGATTTTACAACAGATGAAAAAAAGGCTGCATATATTTGCAGAGAGAGAAGTGTATTGTAGGAGTCTGGAAAAGTTTTGGGACTGGAAAACTGACAGCTTGGTTTTGCTTTTCTGATGGGCAGTAATGTGATGAAAACAACCTGGGGCTGCCTTTTGCTAGAAAAGCAAAAAAATACTGCAAACGAGGAAAAACTCGCGTTTTATTCAATGTTTGCTGAAGTAAACACTAAGTAAATAATGCAGCTCCCCTCCACTTTCTCCCCCGCCCTTCCATCATGGAGCCTTTCAAACTCATGCAGAATTGTGTATATTGCTCAAGCTCTTTGGGAATTTTAAAAGCTCATGGGGGGAAAAAGCCTGTGGTCAAATGGACATGCGTGTATGAGTCATTTCTGTAGACCTTCCAAATACATAGAGGATTTCAGTTTGGTTAGTATTAGAAGAGTGAAGAGCAAGAAGCTACAAATGATTTGTTATGTTGCATATGTGTTGTTTCAGTTCTGTGGTCAGTCCATTCAGTGTCTGGAGGGACAGCTGATTCAATTGCAATTAGGCTAGCCTAAAATTATCGGAAAGACCAAGTGTTGGCAAGAGGTCTCAACATGCTGCTTTGTAATGATAAATCCAGCTTCTGTAGTTTCACTTTGGAAAGCTTACAGGATCTCAGCAGCTGCTGGCCTATGATAAGAAACCCTTCCCTAC
>NW_009215605.1:7041-10925 GCF_000690835.1 Fulmarus glacialis
CTTTTATATAGCTTCCATCTGCTGATCAGAGGCTCATGGACTAAGTTGGGATTTAGACTAGGTATCCTCTGAAGCAATGCAATATCCTGCAATTCGGTAACTAAGTATCCTTCTACTAAAGCAGAAGAAAGCAGTGGCTTTAATTACAAACCCATGATTTGGTAAATATTGAGAGGTAAAAAGTCATTCATTCTTCACAACAAGCTTTCTTTGCTCTCATGCAAAGACTGAATATTGTACAAATAGAGGGTAGTGTGCTATATGGACCTTATTTTTAAAAAAAACCCCAACTTTTCTGTCTTACTTCTGACTGACTTGAATAGTGTATAATATTTATCTGAGCCTTTGAGAATTTTTATAAAAAGCCTAAGCAAATAATAAAGTTATGTTTCTTTTCTTGAGAAAGCTGCCTGTAATCATTCCTCTGTGGATTTAACAGAACATGTACAGCACTGTCTTAAAAAAAGAAACATGTTCAGCAAGTCCATCACTTGGATGAGGCTCTACTCACACCTTTGAAGTTTAAAACCCTGAATTTAGCCTTTGCAACATGGTTTATAAAGACTTGTGTGAACAAATTGAAGGAGTTGTTTATCTGGTGTTAATCTTTCAGACAATCCAGTTCTATTCACTTATTACCATGCTACATTACTTAACTAAGCTTATCCAGTGGTATTTTACTTTGCAACAGCATTGTAGTAAAATAACTATTTTTTTCAGTAATATTTTATAATCTGTTGAAGGGATTGCAAAAAACAAAGGGAAAAACAAAAAGAGCAAAATTCCTAATGTCTAAATTATTCCTCTATTTAATGTTACAGTGCAATACAGAATGCTCCAAATCCTGGAGGTGGTGATTCACAGAAGCCAATGGCAAAGCTTTCCCCTCTAAAAGTACAGCCTCGGAAGCTGCCTTGCAGGGGTCAGACTGCCTGCAAGGGGCCATGTAGCGCCGGAGATTCCAGTCGCAACTCGGGACCGTTTTCTGCGCAGATTGAGAACACGCCTATCCTCTGTCCCTTCCACCTTCAGCCGGTCCCTGAGTATGAAAGCTTCCTTTCTTAAAGTATTTGCACCCTGCTGTGTTGTTAAGCACTGCCTATGACAGTCATAGAGATGTGATTTTTTTTTTTTTTTTCCCCTAAACATTTTTTTCCTGTGTCTCCCCCTCCCCCATGTGGTTCGCTGGTTCTCTCCCCTGTGCGTGTTGCGCCCGCCCGTGCTGTACTCTTCTGTACCCTTCTGTACATGTGCCGTAGAGGGGTTTCAGCATCTAGAAGAAGGTCTGGGGTAGCAAGTTTGAATTCGTCTACAATTTTTTTTTTTTTTGACAAGAAGGGCTTTACTAAACACAATGCAGATGGCCAACCGTGTGACTCATGGCTGTGATTTTTACATTAAAGTTTGAGACTTCCCTCATTTCTTTACAAGAACAACAAAGCGCAGGAGTAATCCTCTATATGTTACAAAGTAAACCTCAATGTATGTATCAATGAAGCATTGATTTATTTCTAAAAGTAAATTTTAGTTTTTCTGTGGGAACTTTTCAAAAGTCTCTGGCTCTTGAAGAACAACTAAGAACTAGCCTATACATCATTCCCCAGCTTCTATGGAATCTCACAGTCCATCTGTCATTGCATTGAAATTCAGTGTATATCCTGCCTGGATGTAACGGCCCAGGGCAACCTCATCTATCTCCCTTTTCCAGATTTTCAGTATTATTAACAGATCATTATATACCATTCTATCTATGACAATTGCATGTCATCATCCTCCTCTTTCCGCTGCCACCTCTTTTGTCTGATAGACTGTTCAGATCCCTATCTTCCTGTGATGGGCAGGTGTAGAATTTAAAAGCTGATCAAATCTGTATCCCACAGCGATATGATGCTGATTGTCTTGGTAATTTTATAGATATGCAAATATTCCTGCTCAGTACAGGTGTAGGGATGCAGAATTAGTGATGTTTTCAGCAATATTGATGTTTCTGGCAGCAAAACAGCAGTGGTATTTATTAAGCTGCAGTGTGAATGATGACTATCCCTCGGGGCTTTGCAAAGCAGTATAGCCGCTAACCTTCTGACACTGCAGAGAAGAAAGGGAAGGGTCACGATGTAAAATGCACCTCTAGAGAATTCAGGACTTCCTTCCGTCCTGGTACAAAGCAAGTGTGTTCCCTTCCTTGTACACCTTCTCAAAGCAGAGATTATTCCTCTTAAATTGTGGATTACTCCTTTATAATGAATATCAGTATCTTAATATATAACACTTATTAAGAAAAGATGGTTCATTTTATGAGACTGTACTGATGAGTACTTGTGAAGAAAAAACTGTGTCTTGGAGGCAAAAAATACAGAAATGGAGGATAGTTACAATTGCCCTTATGTTCTACACAGCTGCTAAAGGTCTAGTACTGAACATGGAGAGTGTTTTTTATATGAAGTAGTGAACATCTTGGTTCTTTACGGTAACTGAATTTTGAGGTGTGCAACCTGTAAGAATACTGATCGGGGGAAAAAAATTTTGTGTATTGTAGTACGTGCTGGGAATAGATCTCTTAAAATGAGTATTTTTGAGATGAAATGCTTTAGGCAAACTATACCTAGAATAAACGTGTTCTCAAGCAACAGCACAGATGAAACCAGTTATTTTTCACTGTTTACAGAAAGATTGCTGGAAGGAATGAATTACCTTTGTTCTAATAAACCACTTCAAATTTTGCTGCAAGCTAAAAGGAGTCTTTCATCAAACAAGCAAAAATAACAACTTGTTCTTCTGTAATTTGAAATAAATTATGACAGTGCATGTAAACTTGGTATCTTCCTAGGCCTGAGACAGTATTGAAAAATCAAGAAATGGAATTTGGCAGAAATAGAGAGAGGCTTCAATTTTTTAAGGTATGTCTGTGTACCTGTGGGCTTTGTGTTGTGTTTTGGTTGTTTCAAGACCTTGCTCCATTTGTCTACCAGTGTTCAGGTTTAGATGATAAATTAAATGTAGTTGTTTGGAAATGTCAGACTCTCAATTTTGAATTTAATATGGGAGCAGAAAATCGGCTAATAACATGGTTTATGACTTTAAATCTAAAAATTGTTAGGCAGCAGAGGTTCTAAATCTAGGTGTTGCTTAAATGGGAGGTAATTTTTTGTAATTCTAACTTGAAAAAGTTTATACTGTTTGATTTAGTTCTTATCAGTAGACAAAGTAGATATTTATGAAGCATTAGTCTTTTTAATGCTTCTTAATGAGCTCAGTGCCTTAGGTCACAATGAGTTTCTGGATAAAAGGTTCATTTATCCATATTTCTGTTACAAATCTTACTGAAATTGGAAGCGTTGAACAGAAGCCGGTGGTGAGACACTGCTGCTCTCAAACTAGGCAGCAGTGCTGGTAAACTTGAGTTTAATGGAAGCCTTGTGTGGTGAACATCGGCTTCTTTGTTGCTAGCCAGGGATCTGCAACATGGGTATTTAATCTTCATCCACTAATTTAACATCATTTAAGAATCTGATGCAATGATCTAAAAATCTTTTCAGATGGGAAAACTAGGAGGTTTCTTTCGCAAAGTTGCGAATTAGCTTTTACATTATTAAAGAGGGAAACTGTCAAGCTGAATCTTGTTACAGGTTTCCACATCAGCTTTTTTAAATCTAGCAGTCTGAGTTTGCATGTAGCAAGACGCTTTTCTAAATTGTATCTTCAGTTTCATCCAGGAGTGTAAAACCTAAACTAAATTCTGATATAAATACAAGTGCTTAGGTACTGTTTTCTAAATACTAGTCTTAGCTGTGCTTGAAATCAGTTGTGTGAACTGGAAGGTAAAGAGAATTATCCAGCCCTGCTTTTGAAAGGTAGGTATAAATTATTGATTCAGCCTTCAGCAG
>NW_009215605.1:10951-28454 GCF_000690835.1 Fulmarus glacialis
ATGTATAGAATACAAGGGGATCACGTAGCTCTTGACAAATTGATAAATGAGCAAAAGCCACTTGTGTAAATAGCAAGTACGGTTTTATTGCATATTAGTTTTGTCATTTTAGTTATGTTCTAAGAATTGAATATATCTTTGAGCAAATGCAACTCTCTCTTTCTCATTTTGGAAAAATTACAGTGGAGTTCAAAGGTTTTCAAGATAGAATACAAGGGGATCACGTAGCTCTTGACAAATTGATAAATGAGCAAAAGCCACTTGTGTAAATAGCAAGTACGGTTTTATTGCATATTAGTTTTGTCATTTTAGTTATGTTCTAAGAATTGAATATATCTTTGAGCAAATGCAACTCTCTCTTTCTCATTTTGGAAAAATTACAGTGGAGTTCAAAGGTTTTCAAGAATATTTCCATAATTCCACCTGAGACTGGAATGGCGCACCAAGTTAACTTGGAATATTTGTCAAGAGTTGTTTTTGAAGTTAAAGATTTCCTATATCCAGATAGCGTGGTTGGCACAGATTCTCATACAACCATGGTAAATGGCTTGGGTATCTTGGGCTGGGGTAAGTATGCTAAGAATAACTTGATAGCATTTGAAAAGCATGCTAAAGCACTAATGAGAAATACTTTCTTCCCACTGGATATTTCTATCTCAAGCATAACAAACTCTCTTGAATTATTCTTCAGAATTCTTTTTGTCTAAAAGGAATCTCAACTAACATTTCTTTCCATCGAGAAACTGCTTTTTGTAATTTAAAGAGAAAATAGCCAAAACCCAATTGATATTCAAATAAGTGCTGTTTGTACATGCGGTATAAAATTTGTATGAGGGTTTCTTTTTCCTCTCGGAAAGTTGATTTTAGGTACAAAATATTTTCTGGTTGACCGTGAAGTCTAACTTCAACAGTAGTCTTGCTTGATTTTATTTTTCATGTACAAGTATTTAACAGAGAACTTCTACATTTCTTGCTATAGCCTTTAGACTTAATAGGAAGGGTTTTATTAGATTTTAGGACCTCAAAATATTGTTACTTAAACTGGTGAAGAGCAACCTAATATTCTCCTTCCAGGTGTTGGGGGGATTGAAACAGAAGCAGTGATGCTGGGGATGCCGGTTACTCTCACTTTGCCTGAGGTCGTTGGGTGTGAACTGACAGGCACAGCCAGCCCACTTGCTACATCCATAGATATTGTTCTAAGCATTACAAAGGTAAGTAAGTTTTTAAACAAAGCAAAGTTTGTTGCAAGTTCTACCAGTGGTGTTTGAGAACTGAAATAAATGCTGGGGGTATTTTTAGTATACCTTTAATCATGGCAGTGCAGAAAGATATAAATAATCTCTAACTGTTTTTATTTAATAGTCCTCCAAAGCAGTGTTTTTTTTTTTTTCTTTTCTCTCTATACTGTTTATTTACAGGCCTTCTTTCACTAAAAAATAATTTAAAAAAAAGAAGTATGCGTGCAGGGTTGGGGGCAGGGGAGAGAAGCCCTGTGTTCCTTTTTTTTCTCCTGCTGACAGCACATAGGCTTTTTCTCTAGCTTAGCAACTTTTTCTGGATACCCTTTTTGTTCTAAAATACTCCTGCAAGACTCAAGGCCTGTCTGTGGTTGTAAGCTGGTATAACTCAAGAACGTATTTTCTGAAGACGGGGTTTTGCCGGGGTGGCACAAACTGTCACTGTTGCAGTAGGTGAAGAGCTAGTGTCAAAGCATTGAAGAGCTGTGATTGCTTTGAAAATACATGTTCTTTCTGGCATGATGCTTTAAGAAGCATGTTCTTGACTAGGAAATCTGAAGAACTCATTTGCAGATGGATGTGTGTTTTATTGTGTCAACTTCCAGTGCAGATTTTTAGAACCCAGTATGTTAATGGGGCTGCATTTTTTTTGCAAATGTGGGCCTTAAGGATTCAGCTTTTTGTTTTAAATGTTCATGACTTGCTAATTGCGAATTGTTGCAACAAACATTGCTTGCATTGTACCTCTTCACAAAACAAATGTTGTTGTGCGTTCTTTTAAACAGCATCTTAGGCAAGCTGATGTTGCTGGAAAATTTGTTGAGTTTTTTGGGAGTGGAGTTTCCCAGCTGTCTGTAGCAGACCGAACCACAATAGCAAATATGTGTCCTGAATATGGTGCTATTCTGAGCTTTTTCCCTGTTGATAATGTGACATTGAAGCACTTAAAGCATACAGGTAAAGATGAAATTAAAATAGTGATTCATTGTAATAATGTTTTAGATACGTGGCAATACGTTTTTTGCTTAAAACTCCATAGTTCTTAAACAGCAATTTTCTGCAGAGTTCTGATGTGTATAAAATTCTGTACAGTAACAGGCTGTGTCATGGGATATACTTGGCTACAACTCTTATCCTGTAGAATCTCATGCATCTGAGTAATACCTACCACAAAAACTGTACCATACATATTTACTGTTGGCTAGTTTTGTGGGACGCTTAGTATGTGGCATTTGGGTCTAAGTTATTTACGTCCTTTATTGGCACGGATGTTTTCTTGTGGCCTGTTTTGTCTCCATGTATCCTATGTACTTAAGTGAGGCTGTAGTTTTTGTGTGCACAACGCTGGCATGTGCATAGCTGACTTGCCCTTGAGGTTTGTGTCCAGTCTGGTTCACTTGTCTAATACCTGATTTACTAAGATCATGTTATTTTTCAACATCCAGAGTCTTTGTTTTCGAAACTCTTAAAAGGTTTACCTATGAAAAAGAAAAATATTACGAAAATTCTCACTTATATTTTGAAAAGTGTATGGAATATAAGTCTTCTTGATATGAAATGAATCCTTTAACCACCTGTAGATTCCCTACAAAATCAAAATCTAAAATGATTACTAGAAATAAGTGAAACTGCAAACCAGATCACAACACGTTTCTGATTTTTTTCACAATGATTTTTTTTTCCCTTTGAAAAGCATTATTTCACTGACATTTCAAGCTAAGCTAGAAGAATGCCAATTCCTTATCAAGCTACTGCAAATAGAGAAAGCCACAGGCTAACAGATATCAAAAAAAGCTCACTCACATTAGTAAGCCTTTCTGACACTGAAATCTGTCACTTCTAAATAACAGTTAACCTTTTTTAATTTAATAACAAAACATGTTTTGTCTGGTCAGTGCAGAGCAAATGAAACATTTTCTAACAGTAGCCAGTAATACTGGCTATTACCGACTAAGCACATGATGTGTATTAAACAAGCAAATCTTAATAGAGAAAAGCTTTATGAACTTCAGGGACAAATCTGTAAATTTAATTAGAGTTACAACTGCTAGAGTTGGAACAGCTTATTTTGTTTCTTGATTATAAGAAGGGAAGTCAAGCTAATTAAAAAAAAAAAAAAAAAAAAAAAGTATTTTCATACGTGTGTCATTCCTGAAAAGCTCCTGGAGGTTGGGGTATGGAAGTGGTGTGCCTTGAAAAAAGTACTTTGGATGTTCAAGGATAAATTTGATGTGCTTGAAATGCTTGAAACAGTCTTAATTTGAGAATTCTGTGTTTATGTTTTATTTTATTTTTTTAATGTGACTTTTCTCATGTTTGAAATAACCTTGCTAAGGTTTTGACAAGGCCAAGCTTGAGGTCATGGAAGCGTATCTTAAAGCTGTGAAGTTATTTAGAAATGATGAGAGTTCTTCCAGAGAACCTGAGTATTCCCAGGTATGCTTGAAATGACTTGTTTCTGTATGTTTGATTCTCATAATAAATAACTACTGATGATTTAACAATTTTGTCTCCTGCTGTAATTTTCATTGCTTTAATAAAAGTTGCATTTATTAACTCAACAATTTTGAGAAGCAGAGTATGTTTGCAAAATACAGAGGGGGTGGGGGAAAGAAGGGAAGTACAATAATGTTCATGTCAGCTAACAGATACTGAATTCCTGTCACTCCCGAGTGATCAGGTCAGTCTTGTGGGTGGTAGAAAAGCTAGGGATAATGTTAAAACACTTTGAATAAGATAGCCTTTTACAGTGGGCAGTCTTGAAAATGGAAGCCCAGAGTTTTAATGTCTCAGAACATTCAAATTTTAAACAAAAGAGGTCCTGGATGTCTCGAGAGTATATTCAATGTGATGTTGGGCTAGGATTGATAATGCATGCTTTTTTCTTTGTTTCTTTTTTTTTAGGTAGTGCAAATTAGTCTAAGTTCTATAATTCCATATGTCAGTGGCCCCAAGAGGTCCCAAGATAGAGTGGCTGTTAATAACATGAAAAGTGACTTCCAAGCCTGCTTAAATGAAAAGGTTTGTACAAAACTGATGTACTCTTCAAAAGGTACTTCCTATACTCTACGTGAATAAATGTTATGTTACTTATTCCTTGCATACCTGCTGAGCCCTCTTTACTACTATAAAAAAAGCTTATCCAATGATATTCTTGTGTCCCAAAGGTACTAGCTCGTAAATCATAGGTGTGTTTGGAACATGAACTTCCAAAAATCCTTACTTTCACAGTTTAGATTGCTAAGGAGGGAAAACTTCAAGTTAAGTCATAAATAACATAAGCTTGGGAAACACTTTCTCATTTTCAGAGTTTTCTAAACAGCTGTATTTTACTTAATTTCTAAAACAGAATTACCATGAGAAAACAAAACTCATCATATCTTAAAGGAGATGCAGAAAGACTTCCAAGATTTGTAGCTAATCAGTGTTCTAGGTTCTTAACTTAGCAAGTGATTTTTGCTTGCAGCTTAACTTGACTTCACAGAGGAAATGTTTTTACTCTGAAGGTGTTATTTTTGGTTAGGAATATGCATAGGTATCTAAGAATGCAGCTAATACAGGAATGCATCTTCATTTTTAGTGTTTATCATTGAACACTGGCAAGAGTATTAGAAACATTTAAACTTAGACACTCTGTAAAAATGATTTCTGTTGGTTTTAGCATTTCTGGCTTGTAATGGGGTGTATAATACAGAATGATCAGTTGTGCTAGAGGGAGAAATCATAAATGATCATGGATCACAGAATGGTTGATGTTGAAGGGGACCTCTGGAGGCTGACTGAGTGCTGAAGAGCTGGAGGGTGTGAAATCTTAATGGACCTAGTCTGCTTTTAGTTATAATCCTCTTCCAGTTAAAATCTTGGGTATGCTTCTAATTCAGAAACAAGTATTGTATAGAATTAGACATGTACTTGTAAGGGATTGTTCTTTCATGTATAGCAGGAAATGAGCGTGGGATCAACCATACTTTTTGACTGGCATTTGTTCACAATTGTTGCAAAGTTAAAGCACTTATGAAGAAAGAGGGATGAGACCACTGTATATGTGGAGGCATGAACTGAGGGCTGCTTTTAAAATCTCTTTAAGGGTTCTTAATGGGACAGCTGAGTATTATTTTAAAATGAGGGTTCACTTGGTCTTGCTGTAATGTCGTACTTTCTGTACTATAATAACGGCTAACATGTATTTTTGTTATCTAGTCTGGTGTTAAAGGGTTTCAGATCGCAGTTGAGAAACAGAATGACATTGTACCTGTTCAGTATGAAGGAAACGAATACAAGCTATCTCATGGCTGCATTGTCATTGCTGCAGTAATCAGCTGTACAAATAATTGTAATCCATCTGTCATGCTTGCTGCAGGTATGTTGTGACTAGTGACAACTAACTGGATCTTAACGGTGCTCCCATGTTTACACAGCCTTTACCTTCACTTTTGTAGGTTCTTTGTAATGACTTGACCTAAAGGTTTCAAAGTCTGAACTTTTAGCTTTAAACTTGTTTTATGTTCTGGAGGTTATATAATGAAAGTTACTTTTCAATAATACAATCTCAAAATTTGTGTCATAAAGCAGTAATTAATGATGGTAATTACAAAATATTTACATTTGGTAGTATCTCAGCAGGTAACTAGTTTTAGGGCTCTATTCAGATGGATGCACATAGTGACACAGTTGATACAGGAGGTGGGCTTAGCTTTGACTCTGTCCTGGATGATGGGAGCTTGAATTGTAGTTAGCTGCAGAGTCTGGAAGGAAAATCCGTATTGTTGAACAATTGTTCTGTGCTTTAGCCACTAGTTAAGGAGTATGTGCCGTACCTTCGCGAGCTGCATACAATTTTCGAGAACAGTTAATCCTCTCCCAGACCTTGCTCTCTTCTGTGGCGAAGGCAAGTTGCCCTTTGAGGCTGTGTGGCCTGTATCAGAAGAAGAATAAATGAATTTGCACTGCCAGCTAGAACATGGGAAAGAGATTTTTCTTACAGAAAATGGGCATCTACATTATAGGAATGGGAACAAAAACCTGAATGGTATTGTTATGAGTTAAAAAACTTTATTCAGGCAAGTAGTTGCTTTAATAATTTAATAAACTGAAGGTCTACTTATCCTCTATTTTGTTTTGTTTTATTATTCTTAATTTAAGTCAGGTAGCATCATATAGATGTTCTTTTAAGGGATGTAAAAAACATAAGCTGTCCTTTTTTTTTTTCTTTTTTTTTTTCTTTTTTTTTTTTTTTTTCCATAGGACTTCTGGCCAAAAAAGCTGTTGAAGCTGGCCTAGTGGTTAAGCCCTACATAAGAACAAGTTTATCACCAGGCAGTGGAATGGTTACACATTACCTCAGTTCAAGTGGAGTATTACCGTACCTCAGTAAGCTTGGGTAAGTTGTGACTCCTACTTCGTTTGTCATTTTACAATAATAGTACACAGGGGTTTTATACAGGTTGATAAATATGATTGCTGTTCATTTTGGGTTCGCTAGTTCTTAACTTACTAGATTGTCATTTTAACTTGCTGACTTAAAGTTGTATTTTACTCCTTTTTATTCCCACCTTACAATTTACTACGTGTAGATCTCTACCTCATCTGAGCTCTCTTTTTTCAGTAGCGATCTACTTAATTGTAAGTGTCTTACAAGACAGGATGCACTTGTTTATATATTTTAAAAGTGGAAGCTGGATGTAAATTTGTCAGGACAGTCTGTATTAGTCTTTTCTTAACGTTGCTGCTGTCCTGGGTTGTTTAGCATGTTTTTGGTTGCTCTGCAGCAATAACAATTAGATTATGTTCATAATTCTGTAACAGTGCCCAGCTGTGCTCTGTGAGGAATGTTACTGCCTTTGCTTTGCCATTACTCATGGAACTAAGAACATCTTGAGATATTTTATTTGACTTATCTTGATTGATTACAAAAATGTTACCTTGTATCTTCCTGCTTGCATCAGTGTGATGTTCACTTCCTAAAAAATCTAATTGTCAGAGGAAAAAAAAAATCTTCTTAGTGATTGCTAATAAAAGAAAAAGCTGTTTTGCTAAGAAATTGCTTGTGATCATTTAATGAGCTACTTCATTGGTTTTTTTCCAATGTAGGTTTGAGGTTGTCGGTTATGGGTGTTCAACCTGTGTGGGAAACACTGCCCCCTTGCCAGAAGCCATCAGGAATGCAATAAAACAGGTGAAGCTCTAAGGCTTTTTGAATACACAAATATAGTTCTCACCCAGTTAAGTGATCAAGACATACAGTAATCTGTGCAAAATATACTTTATTGTTGGTTTGGACTTTGCATGACATTTTTGCACATCTGCATGTCAGAGGGAGATCATGGTAATTCATTGCTACGTAAAATAAACATAATAAATAGTGTTTGTAGCATACAGATATAAATTACAAGATAAATACATAAGATCTAATCTTATGGAGGATGCAGTGTGTAGATTTTGTATCATAAATGAAGAGGAGGGGTTTAAGAGCTATGTGCTTGAGTGATTTTTTTAAACCAGCAGTGTCTGAACAGCTGTAGTATTTTTTTCCTGTGAAGCAGAAGAAAAATACAAGAAATAAAAGGCAGGAGAGGAGTTCACTGAAGTGACTGGAGAACACATCAGAAGGTCAAGAGTGAAAAGGAGGAGGAGGAGGGAAGGGTAGTGGGAGAGAACAAAATGCCTTTGAATTGAAGTGTTAGAGTAAATATTTGAAGTGGAATGCTAAAAGCACATCTGACTTAGTCAACAAAAAATAGCACAAGCTGTTGAAGTACCGCAAAGTCCTAGAAAAATATATGTGGGTCTGCCTTTCAGGGTGATATAATTGCCTGTGGAGTATTGTCTGGAACAAAGAACTTTGAAGGACGTCTCTGTGACTGTGTCCGTGCCAACTACCTTGCTTCTCCACCGCTAGTAGTTGCTTATGCTATTGCAGGCACTGTTAGAATAGACTTTGAAACTGAGCCTTTAGGTAAGTATTTCCTTACGTCTTATTTTCTGCATCTAATGCATATGTAGAAGAGGTTTCTTCACATGCACTTCAGCATACAAAACCAGTGTATTTGAAGAGAAAGCACAGTCATATTTAGTGTTGCTCATAGCTAAAGCAAAGCATCCACTTAACTGATTAAATTCTTTGCATGTCTGGTACCATTTCTGAAGACCTGAATATATACGTATTTATATTCTAATATAAATATAAAGTCTAATATTTTATTCTTCAAAATTACCCTTCTGTTTAAAATCTTACTCAGGCACTGGCTTTAATGGCAAAAGTATTTACTTACGAGATATTTGGCCCACCCGAAGAGAACTTCACACAGTGGAGGAAGAGTGTGTGATATCATCCATGTTTAAGGAACTGAAAGAAAAAATGGAGGCAAGAATGGTCTTTTGTTCTACATAACTTAAAGATTGCATTTCATTGTAGCTTTATAATATCTTCCAGTTGAATATGATTGGTTTGTCAGTTATTTCCGTTACTGTAAAGGAGGACTTAACTGAGATGGATACTTGTATTAAATAGTGATTCTTAAGTAATATCCAATAAGGTAACTTCTAGTATATAATAGAAATTAAAAAGAAAATTGCCAGTAAAACTTTGGTTTCAGGTTGTAAACAGATTATAAACCAATTTCTCTGTTCTTTTTCGTTAACTTTCTTTTCTGTAGAAAGGAAACAAACGATGGAATTTACTGGAAGCACCTGAGTCAACTTTATTTCCCTGGGATTTAAAATCTACTTATATCAGATGTCCTTCCTTTTTTGATAAACTTGTAAGTACATTGGATCTATCCACCAGATTATATGCATTACATTTAAGTAAAGGAATAGCTATTCCAGTAAAGCTTTGATGTTTAAGTAACAAATTTGATTATCGCTAATATTCCTCAATCTTTTAAATACTGTTTGTATCTCTGGAATGAGTGGAGGCTGTACAACAATGTGCGTTCATACATTGCAGATATGTTTTATGTCTCTGAGGATCTTGGAAGAAAAATGTGTTTTGTTTTTTTTTTTGTTTTTGCTGTTGTTCCCCCCCTCCCCACCCCTTCCCTTTTAGGCCAAAGAACCGGTTTCACCACAACTGATTGAAAATGCCCATGTCTTGCTCCATTTGGGAGATTCTGTAACTACAGATCACATATCTCCTGCTGGAAGCATTGCAAGGAGTAGTGCTGCTGCTAAGTATCTGACCAACAAAGGGTAAGAACTTTTCATGTTAAACAGCTCTAATTATATCAGAGGACTGTTCCACATGTTAAATAATCGATTGGCACTGTTGCTTTCCTTTATAAATGCCTGTCTGCATAAAGTGGAGATTATACATGGATAAGCCAAGTAGTAACTGTTACTGGCATTTATAAGTAATCACCTGTCTTGCAATCCCAGTAATCGCCTTTCTTGCAGTCTCTGTGTAAGGTAACAACAAGCAGCTGAGACATACTCTTAAGGAACTCGTTCTCATAGCCGTCGTTACAGTATTGTCTGCTGCCAAATGCATGCCAAAGCAAAAATAATTTACCAATTTACAAATCAGGTGACTGATCTTCTGTTAATGTGAGGTTAGTCACTGTTACTGTCATTGGCCTCAGGAACGATCAGATAGATGCACAGAACAGATCAGAAGCTCTAGAAACATACATAGTTTAAAAAAATGAAGCCTAGTTTTATAAATGAATGTGATTGGTGCTCTAACTTACCTCTGCATCAGTGAGCATCCTGCAGCACTAGTGGATGCCTTTCACCTCCGCTGAAATTCTGAAAAGACACACAACACGATGCGGTGCTGAGCTATTCACTGTCACACTTCTGCTGAATATTTTGGAAATTATATTGTTGCATTATATTGCAAAGGTGTATTACTGTTATCGGTGAAGCATGACAAAAAAATAGCCTGTGATGTGGATGCTTCTTTCTAACTATTGCATTCAGTCTGAATGAGTAGTATTACGAGAAGGAAAGAATTAATAGGCCTTCAATCCCAGAGTGGTCATTTGGTTTGGGAGTAAAGCTCTCATTTTGGTACAGCGCTTGTTAATAGATATGCTGGTAGAGGTAAGAGGATTAATAAACAGGCTTGTTTCCTAGAACAGTCTCCCCATAAATCTTCCGTAAGTACCATAGCACTTTATAATGAAGTCACAGAAAATGAATTTAAAATTGCAGCTTCCTCATGAATAATCTAGCAATGATTTACACATTTTGTTCATGATTTGTAACAATTACATTTATTGGATGAATAGTTCTTTACATCTTGCACTGACAACTTAGAGATGCTGCAATAATTATTATAAAAATCATAATATAACTTTAAACCAGATAATCTTTAGAATAACCGATTCCCTTTTAAATATTCTTTTTATTCTAGACTCACACCTCGTGAATTCAACTCTTATGGAGCTCGAAGGGGTAATGATGCTGTGATGACAAGAGGCACCTTTGCAAATATCAAGCTTCTGAATAAATTCATAGGAAAACCAGCTCCTAAAACAATTCACTTCCCATCAGGACAAACGGTAAAAATACATTTGTTTGCATAGCTACTCTGAAATTGTGATGCGGATCTAGAACTCACTCAAACTATTTCACTTTGTTATTCCACAGCTAGATGTGTTTGAAGCAGCGGAGTTGTACCAGAAAGAAGGCATCCCTGTAATTATTCTAGCAGGAAAGAAGTATGGACTGGGTAGCTCAAGAGACTGGGCTGCAAAAGGGCCTTTTTTACTGGTACTACTGGTTTATTTGGTTTTGGGGTGTGTTTTTGTTTTTTCTGGAAATACCTAAAAACACATTATGGTTTTGGGCATGAATGTTTTTAGAATCTGTCCTCAATCTTGAATATAATACCACATTATGTTTTTAAAGACTTCTCAATAATTTCTTTGCTAGAATCCTCATAGAAGAGAATCACTAAGTCAGAATAAATCTGAATTTCCTAATTATGTAACTTACCATCTTAGACTCCAGACTTTGAGATAAATTAGACATTTATCTAGTGCTGACCTCTGTTTGGTCTCTGTGGGCTATTAAGTATCTAGCCTAATTTCCGGTAATACTCAGAATATATTCTGAGTCAGCTATTTATTCATGTGGAGTAATGGAAGCAACTACATTCCATCTGGGATTTTCTGCCTGCTAACTACGGCATGGTCATTGTCTGTTATAAAACTCTGTTTCATACTGTATGGGCCTGCTCTGGCTTGTTTGCTTTCATCTAGCTGTAAAGGCGAAAGATGTTACCTCCTTACTTACAGGACTCCTACAAAGCACACTCTTTACTCTTCAGTTTGAATTGCAAGATTTTGGACATAACATGTATTTGAAGCTTACTTGTGCATTTCACTCTGACTCCTGTACTGAAATAACAAATCACTTGTATTTTTGCAGGGTGTTAAAGCTGTCCTAGCTGAAAGCTATGAGAAGGTTCATAAAAGTCAGTTGATTGGAATTGGCATAGCTCCACTTCAGTTTCTTCCTGGGGAAAATCCAAGTACTTTGGGTCTCACTGGCAGAGAGCAATTTTCTATATTGTTCCCTCCAGAGTTGTCGCCCAGAATGACTTTGGATATTAAGGTATCGTTGCAATGTTTTTTTTAATTTCTCTGTTGAATGTACTGACAATTGAAAGCACAGAAAGAAAAGTTAATCCTGATGATTGAAAGCAGGAAAAAACAAAACTTAATTCTTTTTGAAAGTAAGCTTATGGTCTTGCCTGAAGTTTGTCATGGCTATTGAAGTTTCCCAAAGTATATATACATGTATTCTTTCTGTGCAACATTTTATGCAACCTCAAATTCTTGATTGTTCTTTTGGGCATTGTTTCCCCCCTCATGGGCACTGTATTAGGGTAGAATTGAGTCTCGTCTCTCATTCAGGCTCTTTTAAAGACAAGGGTGTGACTATTTGAGAGAGGCTTCAGCTTTCCATTCTGTGTAAAGGAACCGTATGCCCATAACAACATACTTTGTGCCATCTTAGGGAAAAGGCTTTTTCTTTGTTATCAGTAGGTACGTAGCATGCTCCCAGCTGGATCTAAACTGCGCGGTAAAATAAGCCTCCATTCTGTTCCCAGCTGTGTCATGGATCTGCAGTGGCAGATAAGTGGGTTGAATTTGCTTGTGTTCAACAAAACTTGGGGTTAGAATGTTAACTGAGAGTAAGCAAGGGGAAGTGAAAGCAAAACTCTTAATTGGTCTCTCTTTTTTGCTTTTGTTTTGAAGACAAGCACTGGAAAAGTATTCAGCGTGATTGCCTTGTTTGAAAACGATATGGAGATAACTTTATACAAATATGGTGGAAGTCTAAACTTTGTGGCTCGAAGATTCTTATAGTAGCTACTGACTATATGGGTACCTTGCATAACTGGTAATTCTGAAAATGCCTTGTGTGAACCCAGGAATCTGTACTGTGGAACTGCAAACAGTCCTAGTGTGCTCAAAGTTACTTCGTCCATGGATGTAAAAGATTGTGAATCATTGTAACTGCAACAAGATCCTTCCTGATTTTAAATAATATTCTAATGGTGCTATTAAACATTGCTAAAATCAACGTGTGTATTGTGGCAGAGAGCTGTAAGTATGGAGGGGATGTTTTATCAGACCATTTTGTAAATAAACTATGCGAAATCTGAAACTGATTGTGCTGAAGATTATTATGTAAGAAGATTTTCTGCAGTTGTTTCCACTCAGTTTTTGCACCTGTAAATCTGTGTACTGCTGTTTGTTGGTTTAAGGGTAGCAGATGGTATAGAATGTTAAAGGCCAAACAGAAAAAAAATTTTTTTTTTTTTTGCAACCAGACCTTAAAACAGATACTCAGTTTTGAATTTCTTGCTCTTTAGCTTATGGACTGAACAAAAAGCAGTCTACATGAGGCCCATGGTATCCTGTATCACAGATGACTTTCTTACCTTTATTACGGGATTGTATTTCATCTGGATCGATTTAAAACTGTTCACGTGATGAAATATTCTGTGCTTAGAAGTATGGGAAACATCTCTGCATTCAAAAAAATGCTTGCAATTATTTTGTTCATGCAGGTGAAGTGTAGCACCCCAGCTTTTTGGCAAGCTGCAGTGTCCTTTGAAGTTTATCATATCTACTTCAAGGGACACAGTTTGTCATTTATTACATCAGTTTTTACTGTACTGTCTGCGATATCATTAGACAAAGTACCTCCCCTTAGTATTTTAACCTTTAAAAATCTTTTAAAACATTTATTAGATCTGTTTAAATTCCTCTGCTTTAAATACAACCTATGTCTAATAAGTTATACTTATGTGTCAAATGTTAAATAGCTGAGGTAGCCGTACTGCCTTTTAATGCTTTCTAACGTGCTGTTAGTTTACAGCTCTTCCAAACAAGCATCAGATTCCCCTGCTGAAGATCCCAGAATACTGAACAAATCTGGCTCTTACGCCATTGCAACTTCTATAAATTTAATTGTCAGCACATTGACAGTAAAAACCCTGTTCCGTATTTAATATTAAAAGAAGATGCGCAGTTTCTGCAAAAGTGCTTGTTTTACCACTTAATTAAACGTTGATAGCTTCTGATCTGTGCAAGTGAGTCTTCAGCTTCAAGATGCTATTTCTGTGCTCCTGCATCTTGAAAAGCTTCATAATACCGCTTACAGTTTACATAGAGATTAAGTTCTTTTGGAGAACAAAACTGCAATAACTTGGCTATAAATTGTCAAGATTTTGCTTTAAGATTTTTTGCTCGTGATAAACATTGTCTTAAATATCAAAACTTTCAAGAGCACCATATTAGCTTTACTACATGCGCTTTCAATTTATAACCAAACACTAAGCTAGCTGACTTGCAAACAGATGCACTGTTCAAATCTTTAAATAGTATGTTTCTGACATTCCTTAAAAAGAAAAAAAACCCCCACATTACAAAACCATAATTATATCATTACAATATATTAATTTTTTGACAGCTCAAATGCCAAATTAATTTGACTTCACTGGCATAACTTTGATACACCTTTTTTTATTTAATTGGACAAAGTTCCCTAAAGCTTGAAATTCTGTATAATCTGTTTTTATATTTCACTAGTTTTGCTGTGGTTTTCTTTTGGTCAAGATAAAAACCATCTATTGACTCCCACGACTGATATGGGTGATAAATCAATGCATTTTTGATACTCAACTGAATGCTGAATGAGTTTCTGTTCTGTGGTACACTTCTGCAAATTTTATCCAGAGTTATTGAGCAGTCTTATTTCTTGTACAACAGTGTCTAATACTATTTTCCTCCCCTAGCTCAAAGGTATATTCTTGATTTAGTTCAAGAAAATGCATGTTCGTTATTGGGGAGCAACTAGGAATTTAGTGCTAGCCCATAATGATGCCTCGTGCAGATGATAAATAAAAACACAACTACCAGCCTATTTAAAACTTGTGTAGCTGCTAATGCTTGAAGGGAACACAGCCTCCCACCCTCTCTAGAGCAGTAACACACTCGTTGCTTCAGAAGGAGACAGTGATCCAAGCCATGTCAAGGTAAACTGGTATTGCGAAGTTAGGTGCAATTTCAAGGGATGTGACTTACCCGCAAGTTGTCATCAATAAAGCTGGTCATCTCTTTTAAGAGACATGATGGGTTTCATTACCATAGCAACTACTTTAATTCTGCTGCACTCCTATGTCTTAAAATCGATGAAAGACCGCTTTTGAGCTGTGCTTTGGCACAGTTGCTGTTCAACTTTAGGCTCCTGCTACTGTTGCTGCAGCGGGTCCAGCCCTAAATATGCTGAAGTCAATAGCATCTTTGCAGACTGACTCCTACCCTTAAGATCTGTACGCCTGCAGCGTAGTGGGTGGTGCGAGGAACAGCACTGCCGGTGTGCCCGTCTCCTGCTTCTCACGTGGTAGTGAGCTGCCGGTGAAGATAACACTTGCCTGATTATCTGTGGTAATGTGCCTGTCCCCTCTCCCTCGTGCAGCAGTGGACGTTGTAAAGTCCAGTTCAACAACCCAGCGGCAAAGGGAAGACGTTTGACTTTGGACACATTGGTAGGATCCCCTGAGCTTCAGATGGGCAAGAGTGACATCTGCTTTCTGGCAGTGGCGGGATACAGCACAGTCAGAGGATTGCTGTGATCACACACAAAAAAACATTGTTCAGTTAGGCCTCTTTCTAGTCTCTTAAAGCATAGGGGGAAAATGTACCTTTTTGAAGAAGTGGCTCGGTGTGTTAGATGTGTTTAACCTAGAATTCTCTCTCCAGTTTGATTCGGAGGAAGAATCTGTTCCAATTTTTCTAAATGTTTTCTCTCCTTCCGCCCCTCTTCCTCCCTCCCCCTCCCAAACTACAAAGCTTTGGGATAGTGTTGATGTTTATACATTTTACACATACTAAGTATAAGGACATGAAACTATGTATATTAATCATATTAAAGCAACTGCAAATCAATGTCTGCTGTTTAAAGCCAACAGAACAGTGTAAGTTTTAAGTTCAGTAAGTATTGTATAGATATATCTAAGTTCAATTGATGACAATTGTGCATAAAATGTTACCAATGCTGTAAATTATTTTTAATAAAGAAAATTGTATCACAGTTCTTGTATGTTACCATCTATTTTGAGTAGATAGTATGGAATACACTTAAAATGGCACTGTAAGTATATATGAAAGGGTGGGGTGAATAAGGAAATGGGTATAATTATGCATGTTTAGGAGTGTCTCACATGTGGGCTTCCAAAGCATTTTTAGCTGGTGTGGAAAGTGGTTTTCTGTGCTAGCTGAGCTCCAGATACTAGTCTGGATATTATAACTATATCACATGCTTTTTGAATAACCGATTTTTTTTTTCTTCAGGAAAATGTCTAATTTAGAATCTAGATAAAATCCGGTATTAAAGCAAGCTGTTGACCAAGGTTATGGTTATGGCACATAGAGCTTACAGCTATGACAAGATCTTCAAAAGTGATTTGGGGGTGTCCGATACTGACCTGCCTCTGAAGACTCACTTTTAGAAGAGGCATTAGACTTGCATCCAACACAGAAATGCTCAATTATTCAAGTCTTATTTTTCTTACAGATAATGATAAGAGAGGCCGAAGTACCGCCTTAGTCCTGTGCAGTGTGCTTCCCACCAGAATACTGGGCAGGCAGGAGAAGCACGGAAGTCCAAAGGTCTTAAGTCTTGGCACTACTGTCTGGAAACTAAGGCAAGACTAACGAGGTACAGATCTGCAAAATGCATTGTAATTTTGTTTACAGAGAGAATTAGTATATTCTGATTTTTCTGTAACCTGCTATGTATCTTTAAGTCACAAGCATAGCAAGAATCCTTTCCTGTTGTATCAATTTTGTTTCAGTGAGCTAAACCTTCAGTCAGCCTCAGAAATCGGGAGAGGGAACCCTAAGTATTTTCTAGAGCTCTTTCATTCTTGAAAAAACTTGCTTGTGTGATTTCTGGGGGGCTGGGTGGGGGCGGGGAGTGAAGTAGGTAAAAATATTTATTAATTGGTCAATCACTTTGTTTAGTAACATCTGTTCTGAAATCAGGGGAAAAAAAATCCAAGGAACTTATATTTGTTTCTTGGGGAAATAGTTTCCCTTTTCTAAATTCCCTACTGGATTAAAATAATGTTTTCAATTTAATGTCCTTAATATTACAGATAATACTGAGATATTGGGACAGAGGATTCTTAATAACTTGTTTACTTAAAACCAAGATTTTTTTTTTTTTTTTTTTTTAACTTCAGTAAGCCTTTCCTAAATCCGTTTTTCCTCAGATTCCTAATTCCGTCATAGTGGGACCTCAAATATTGCAGAAGATTACTTTTTTTTTTCCCATTAGGAATTTCAGAAGAGATTTATATATTGATCTTGAAAGATAGTATGTGTGGGGGACTGAGGTTTGTAATTATTTTAACTAAGTCTAAAACTCTCTAGGACTGGACAAGTGTTCCCAGTCTGAACTCTGGTACACTCTAAAGGACATCCTGAGAAAGATGCCTCAGGTTTGTTACAGGTAAATGACCTTCGGTCAAAACAGTTGATAGTTTTTGATCTGGTGTGCTGATAAAAGGATTTAAACAAAACAATCAAATGTAAATCTCCATTTCCACTGATAGCAGTGGGAGCACTTTTTTTTAAAGCGTTTTCCCTTTCTGACAGGAAGTTGTATGTTTCCTTCCCCCTCGGGCTGTTCGAAAACAAAAAATAAAATGGAGCATCGCTTGGTACGCAGCCCCCGCGCGAGCAGGGGGGTTGGCCTTGTCCGCCTCCTCTGGGCCGGGCGCCGTTCCCGCGGGCCCG
>NW_009215606.1:0-363 GCF_000690835.1 Fulmarus glacialis
GCAACAACAATGGTGATAATGATGACGGTGATGACGATGATGACTACGACGACGATGATGACGACGACGATGACGACGACTATGGAGATGATGAGGGCGATGGTGACGATGATGATGACAGTGATGATGATAGTGATGGCGATGACGCTTGGTGACCGATGCCGCAAGGTGTGCGAGGAGCATGTGGGGCAAGGAGAGCCCGCGGAGGTTGGGCGCAGGGACAGCCGCCCCCAGCCTCCTCCTCTGCCTCACTCTGCCAGGGCCGGTCCCGGGCACCAATGGCGTTTTGGGCAGGACCTTCTCTTTCCTAATAAACCCCACATTGGGCCACTGGCTCGGCGTGACAGGCTGTCCCTGGTCAGT
>NW_009215606.1:804-1066 GCF_000690835.1 Fulmarus glacialis
CGCGCACAGCAGGGGCGGGAGTTGGGGGCCCGCTGCCTGTGCAGGATGCGAGGGGCACCCCCAGCTGACCCCCGAGGGCTCAGGGCATCCCCGACACACTCCTGCTGCAGAGCTGCACCAGGGCGAGGTCGGCTGTGCTGCCGTGGCCCTGGGGCAAGCCCGGGTCCTTTCTGGGGGCACGATGGGGTCCCGCCAGGCGCTGGCTCCCAGGAGGGTCTCTGGGAACAGGAATGAGCCTGGTGCCGGCAGGGATGGATGGACC
>NW_009215607.1:0-943 GCF_000690835.1 Fulmarus glacialis
CTCTCCGGGGAGGTGGGGCGGGAATTGGGTGAAGGCACTGGGGTTTGCCATAGGAGAGAGGGGAAAGGGGGGGAGGCAGGGGGGCGACCCTGCCCAGCAGGACCCTGAAACACAGCACCACCTTCCCCAAAACTCCGCAACTGCCTTTTTCTTTCACTCAAACTCATTTCCACCTTTTTCTCTTTGTTCAGCCACCCACACGAGCGGTGCTCCCCCACGCCGAGCGGGCTCGGCAGAGCCAGCCAGACCAGCACCAGCACACGAGGCACAGCACGGCGCTGACCGGCCCCTCAACCACCGTCTGCCTACCCCTTCCCAAAACCTCCCCTGACCAGGGCTGCCCACATTGCTCCATCAGCAGGACAGGGAAGTACAGCCCCATACACCACTCCAGCAATTTTGACAGAACTAAAACACTGTCAGAAAAATCTTTTCAATCTTTCTGTACCAAAACCAAACTGCTGGAAAGAAGGAGTGAGTGCCAGGGCACCGCGCGGGAGCAGTGCCTTCGCTGGAGTCAAACCTGGGTGCAGGAGGGACTGATGGAGGCAACGGAGTGGGGGGAGGAATTACAAGCACCACTGCGTTGGGAGCCACACGGCGTGGGACGGGTTAAGGCACTTGCCCTGCTCCCTTCCCAGCAAAACCCCAGGTCCCTTCACCGTCCCCCCACCAGCCCACAGCCCCACGGCTGCTCAGGCGGTCTCGCATTGATTTCCCAGCTTTGCCCTTCAAAACTCTCCTGGCTCAGCGCCCGGTTTGTATCGTCTAGTCACTCAGGAGCAAAATATCTCTATTATTATTGCAATTATTTCCCAATCAGCATCACTCAGGGCTGAGGCGGTCAGAGGGGGGGCCCCCGACAAGCGAATCGATGGGCAGCCTCTGCCCTGGGGGCTGGCGGGGACTGGGCGGGGGGCGCTGGCAGCTGGCAAACGGGATG
>NW_009215607.1:999-7983 GCF_000690835.1 Fulmarus glacialis
CTGTGCGATGCCGTGACCCAGCAGAGTGGCAGTCCTCAGTCTCTGCCATCCCTCGGCTGAGCAATGGCAATGCAAAATAACCTGTGCACGGAGTGTGCACGCAGCCACTGAACCCGCGCACTCTGGATGCAATACAAGGGCTTTATCTCCGAGGTGCTTCATGGCTAAAGAGAACCGACGGGAGCTCCAGGGCATCCCCGGGGGCCGCGCAGCAGCTGCTGGGGCATCAGTTCCTCGGGGAGGGTGCGATGGACCATCTCAAAACTACCCCTCCAGCAGCTCGGCACCTGCACCCGGCTCTGCCCTCTCCAGCGTAAATGCACAGCAAAACCCAGCACTGGCACCTCACCACAGACACGTCCCTCTCGAGGGAGGGGAGCGCAGGCAGGTAAGCCAGTCCTGCTGTTTCTCAAGGCATGGGAAGAGAGGAGGGAGCTGTGGAGGTCGGAGAGCCCAGTAACGGATGGGGAAGGAATTTCAGCCCTGCAAAATGGAAGGTAAGGGCAGAAAAAGCACACGGCAAAATGGGATGGGGACCTTCTCCCTGTGTCCCACTGTTCCCCTCCATGTAGAAAAAAGCCCTGGGTGACAGCAGTGAAGGGCAGAGCACGTCATAGAAATACAGGATTATTTTCTTCCCCGTTTATTAATTACTGTAGGCATTCCAAGCGTCCCAGCAGGCCCCGGGCGCACCGAAGCCATGGCAATGTGTCACCTTCCCAGCTCCCACGGGACTCGACAGCACGTGACCAGCCTGGGGTGAGTTAATACCTAAACGTCCCAGAGAAGTCCCTGGGATGAAAGCTCTCGCCTGAAGGACTCAGTATTCAGTTTTCCAAACAAAAGCCATCCCTTCACTGCCAAGACACCAGCTCCTCCAAGGAGACCATATCCTTCTGCCTCATGGGGACCAGCCTGGACCCTTGGCTGCTGGTCTCCTGCAATGCACAGCCCATCGCCCTGGCTGGCGAGCAAAACAGACCCAGAGCCACCATCCCCAGCCTCTCCACAGCTTAGAAGTTGCTATTTCTCCCGCAAATCCAAAGCGCCACTTATTTTCCTCCTAACAATGCTGCTTAGCTCAACAGGGCAGCACAAGTCCCCCCTCACAAGCCTTGCTGCACTTCTGACCATGCAACCAGACCAAGATAACCCCAACAGAACGCTGAGGGCTTGTCCCACCACTCTAGCCCTCCACATCGCTTGGGACATGCCTATGGCCAGGGTCTCAAACCCCCTCTGCCTGCCAGGGGCGATGGGGACGCTCCCTTTCCAGACCTCCATCAGGGAATCCCAAAAGGCAGGGAGGAGGCAGCGGGGCTTCACCAAGGATGCGGCGGGGAGGAAGGACAGGCTCCTGGGGCTGTAGCACAGCTGGAGATCAGCTGGATCCTTCCTTCCCCCTTGGCTCCAGCAAAATAGCTATTTCCTTCCTGGTCCCTAAAACAACACAGCAGCAAGACAGGAGCTGCCTGAGGACAAGGCAGGGGCCATCAGTCTTGCAAACAGAGGAGCCAGCGGCAGGAAAAGCCCATGCAGGGGAGGCTGTGGAGGGACAGACCCCGAGGGGAAGGTCTGCTTCAGGGTACCCCCGCGGTCGGGTCCCCTCCCGCCCCAGCGCCCACACCAGCAGCCCCATGCGCAGATTCAGCACCAGCCAAAGCCCCGTTTCGATGGGGCAGCCTGTGCAGCCCTCCTGGGCTGCTGTGCAGGGCACCATGGCTTGCATCTGGATTTATCCATCCACCAGATTCCCTCTGGAGCCCTACATCCCACAGCGTAACGCCACAAACTCCAAAGCCTTCTGCAACCCCATCTCAACAGCTCCCAATCCATTCAGCTCCGGCCGCGTAAGTGCACCAGCCGTTACTTCCACGGTGTACAAGCCGAAAGCCGTTTGCTGCAGCAATACATTGCAGCAAGGGGGATATAATAGGAACTAAATCCGCTGCCCATTCACCTCCACCCAGGGAGAAGGACAACACTGACTGCACAGGGGGGATTCCGCTTCACCCGTTTAACACTGGCTTTGATCCCTTCCTACCGATCAGGCCTCTTGTTACCGCAGCTCTGGGCTGTCCTGGTGTTTTATCTCCATGGACAAATCACACCAGACTGCCCAGGAAAAGCTGATAAGCAACAAAGATCAGCGTCTAAATATCGCAGGGCACAGTAACAACATTAAATATTAACACCCAGCACAGGCAGCAGGACTGGACATGGAGAATCTCTTACAAATTCAACAACAAAATCATACATTGCATGATGTACTTCATAGGAACGCAAGCCATGGCATCAGGAGGAGGCGGAAAGTTACAGTCCCGCTTTTTTTTTTTCTTTTTAGATCAACATCTCCGCTATTGACACGCCATGATCAAAACTCCAGGCTCTGCCTTTCCTCCCGAAACTGTCTCTGCTCCAAACATAAGCACCTCCAAGATTAGAGGAGAAATATTCCACCGCTCCACGCTCGGCGTTCCCAGCGATAACAGACAGCTAAGCCTGGCTTTGGGCTCAGCGCAATGGACGGCGCCTGCAAATGTTTTGCTTCAAATACACTCAGACCCTCTCGCTCACTCCACCCTGAGCTCTTGTGTCTGCTAAAATTCCCTGCTTTCACCTTTTGTTTGCATTTTAAGGCTTCATTCCCACACCCTAAACCTTGGGCCCTCCTACAGCATCTCCAACCCCGAGAGCCGCATCCCTGGCTACACTACACCCTTCTCCGCATCTCCAAAAAGCCAGGGGAAACCCATGGGGCCGTGGCTCCCCACCGTGCAGAACTTGGAGAGATGAAAATCACTCCTCTGCAGTGGGCTCTCATTCAAAACCAGGATGAAAATTAGGCTCTTCAGTCTGCAGATAGGAGCAATTTCGAAGGAGAGACTGAGAAGATTTAAATATAGAGATTGCTCTCCCCAAGGATGCTGCTCGAGATATTTAAGAGCTCAGGTTTTACATGGCATGGATTTCCTTTGGCACTGATGCAGAACTCCCCACCCCGCTTCTCCAGGCAGCAATCCCTTCTCCAGGCTGCCGGGGAGCGCCGGGTCCCATCAGCAGAGCATGACGGCGACTGCAGGGCTCATGCGGGAGGTAAACTGGGGTGCAGGGCGGCTGGAGCCCACCCGGAGCCTTCCAGGTGCCACAGCACCCGGCTGCAAACTGTTGTAACCCCGGCTTTTGCAGGTCCATGTGATGGGAAGCGAAGAGCCCAGCTAATTCTAAATAAAGGACTCCTGGGCACGCGGGGCTGCTCCCTGAAAGCCCAGCTCTTCTAAGACCAGACCAGAGCGTACGCCGCATTCAAAACCAAGTTCTCAGAAGATCTTTGAGGAACACCTGCCACCATCCCCACCGCTGCCAGGGGACCTCAAGCCCCCTGCCACCCGCCGCGACTTGCCAGCGCCGTGGCCAAGGAGCTGCTCCCAGCCAGGGATGGCACCCAGCAGCCCGGCGAGAGACAGGCAAGCAGCAAGCGCGGTCAGACCTCACTGGCCCAATGCTGGAGGAAGCGGAGATGGGGACGGGCAGACAGCCCCCGGATAAACGGCTTTATCCTGAGATGCAACCCTGGCAAGCACCCATCGCACGCCTGAATATCTGTAGAGGGAGGCCAAGGGGTGGGAAATGATGTTAATTAAAGTTTTAATTACTGTAACCAAACGAGTAGTATAATTACTTTATTCTCACAGAGACTTCAAACTGATTAAGGACCACGTGCACAATCTTTGGGTTGATGTTGTTTTTAATTAAACATGCCGTAAAAGACAGCGAGAGGGGCAGGCAGGACGATGGCTCGGCCCTGCCTGCTCCTGCCCGGACCCCCCGGAGACCTCGCACAAGGAGGGAGCCCGGGCTGGCAGAGACACGAAGGTCAAGAGCAGCAACTAGTGCAAAAGGCCAAAGACAGCTGCTTTGGGAAGACGAAAGTCAGGGGGATGCACACAGGTGTCTTGAAGGAGAAGCTCCTCTCCTATACACCCGCCCTCAGCTTCACATTCCTCCAAAACATCTACCTTTACAAACATCTCCAAAACAACCCCACACGGGCCCCGAAAATATTAATGAACTGGTGCTGCCAACTGGAGGGAATGATTAAAAAACAATTTTGCAAAGGTATCCTTTTCAAATAATAATAATACTAAAAGACAAAGCAGTAGAAATTAAATTCCCAGTCCCCTACCTCAAATAAATAGTATCAGAATTTGAAATGAGACATAATTACCCCGGCAAGGTTAAAACCGCTAATGCACACGGAATACAGAATCACCATCCATCATAATCATATCTCGTATCGCAACCATTATTTATAATTAGGAGGCACGGTTTAAAAAACACATAAAGACGCCCATGCAATGCAGTAATTCTTCTGTTATTGCTCCTGAAGGGCCAATCCTGATCCAACTTGTGGAGTCCAGGATCAGGCAAAAGTAATTCCCCAAAAACCCCCAAAAGTCATTCCCAAAAAGCTCCTTACCGGGAATGGAAACCCACCTCAGCCCACTTGCGAGCCCTGCCTAAGCACCGGGCCAGCAGCACGAGGACACAACCGGGCTGCGCTGGATCTCTCCCAGCCATTCAAACCCAAGCAGGCTCACAAGGCATCCACATAGTCCTTCACCCTTAACTATATTGAATTTATATTTTTTTCCCCAAATACCACAGCAGCAAGAGCAGAGCTGAGCAGACACCAGAGCCACAACCCGGCTCAGCGAGCCGACGGCCAGCCTGCTGGGCTTTGCCCGGGCTTTCTCACGCCTGCTGGGTGGTTTGTTACCTATTTTTAAAACCACAGAACGAGTTATAGCAAAAGCTGGGGAAACCGAAAGCTAAGCCCAAAGCTGCTGAAAGCTGCCCTCCTTTGAAGCACGGGCTTTGCAGGCTGCCCCTGTGTCCCAGTGAAATATTAACAAGCTCCCAGCAAAGCAGGAGGAAATTACCCTAAATATATTCTGGGAAGTCTGCTGACGGCGGTGCCTACACGGCAGAGCCCGGCTCTTTGAGGTACCTACCTCCAAATCCCTTCTCCTCCCAGCAAGGAGGAGCAGCGAGCCTGCAGCCCTGCCAGGACGTGCAGTAGCTCCAGTGCGCATGCAAGCGCTGAAGCCAGAGCAAAGCCCTTGCACAGAAAAGCACAAAACACCGGCACGCGGTGGGGTACGCAGCTGGTTCAGAGCCCCAGGAGTCTGGGAGAGGCGGTTTTGCACCCTTTGGTGGCAAATCAGAAAGCAACAGCAGTTGGAGAGGGTGTTCTGGGGACGCAGAGCTGTGATGGCAGAGGCTACAGCAAAAGCCCAGGGATGAGACCATGGAAAGGACAGAGACACACATGCACATGTGCGTGTAAATCTAAGCTACGGTGGTTTTGGAGATGGAAAAGCAAGCTGGGATAAGGACAGGGGAGAGCTGAGGCACAGCCAGAGAGGCACAAGTCCCCAGCAGAAGCAGCCCCGAAAAGGAGCTCAGCCCCACCACTGCCCAAGGGAAACAGCCAAAGCCGGTTCACCCCGCCAGTCTCATGACTCTTACTCACAAGCAGAGCTGCGCTTTCTCAGAAGTTTCATTAAGCTGTAAAACAAGAAAAAAGTAACAAGGGGGGAAAAAGAAAAAAAATCAAGAAGCCAGCTCGCAGATGCACGTACAAACACACTCTCCAGAACCCAGGGAACATGTTTCTAATGAAGGTTGCCACAACAGAGCGAAACACCAGCCGGAGTTTCCAGCCAGGGTCCCCTTATCGGAGGTGCCACGCTCCTGTGGCACGAGAGGACAACGAGCACAGGGAGTAGCTGGTGGGGGGCACATCCAGAGAGAGGGGCTCTGTGCAGAGCAGCACCATGCTGCTGCCACCACAGAAGGGGGGATGAGCCGTTTTGGGGTTCAGCCACTGTGCCCACCCGGCTGTCAGCTCTCCAGGGCAGGTTGTCTTCTTGTATGATGGGTACCAGTCTACGCGCCCCATCATGAATGATCGTTCCGAACTCCAGGGCTGCACGCAGGGGCTGCGGGGCATCTCTTGGGCTTGCCCTGAGCATTTTCCAGCTCCTCCTCTATTTCAGACAGCCAGCACGCAGCCCAACATGCCAAGGATCAGGCCAGTCTTGCAGGATCGGATAGGTTTGGGGAAGACCACCTCGGGATGCTGGAGAGGGCAGGACAGGACTATGGAGGAGAAGTACTGCAAAGCCAGATGGGACTGGGTCATCCCCCTGCAGCCAGTGACTCCCCAGGCCCTGAAATCAGTGCCTCGCTAGGCTCTGGCTGCCATCCTTCAGCCGTCTCAGCCCCGATGGCACACGCCAGAAGGACTTTTAACATCAGTGGCGGCGACTCTACCGCAACCAAAAGTAGCAGAGAGAGAAGGAGGTGCTTTGCAGGATCAGGCAGAGGATCACTATTTGCCCTTCCAAGTGCTGAAAACTAATACCCCTTCCCCCTTTTTATTCCATTGAAAACTTGACAGAACCTCCTAGTGCTTTGCAGTTGAAATTGGCAGGTCTTAAATTAATTGACTGCAATTTTACACAACAACATGTTTAGCTGCGAGCTGGCCCATGGCCCGCTTGGCTCGCCACCGCTCCCCAGACACTTTTCAAGCAACCTCCAAAACTTCATAACACATCTAAGGCGAGGCGAGCAGGCTGCCAACGTGACCCGCTCCCTGCCAAAAACCAGCCCTGCCTCCCCGCGCCCCAACTCCTCCGGTGTGTTCCCCCGCTCTTGTTAATGGCTTGTTAAATTATTCTCATCGTCTCCGAGGATTTTTGCTCCTCCAAACGGCGAGGAGCACGGGGCGGGCTGGGTTACGGGCCCGCTGCTTTGCCATGGAAACGGCAGCAACGGGACCGATGCGCGCAACAGGGGCAAGAAAAGTCAGGGTTTTTTTCTTATTTCAATCCATGCTGACGCACTCCTGCTCTTCTTCTGCTTATTACCCCGAAGGACGAAGCCCGAAGCAAAAGACGACGACGCAGTGGCAGG